>NW_025958363.1:0-39913 GCF_023159225.1 Perognathus longimembris pacificus | reverse complement strand
CAACTGGTCGACCTCATTAGAAATAAAAACCCAAAAGATTAGATAGACAAACAAACAAACACATAAATGTTGAGAGAAGGGCAGTGCGCGCAGGAGCAAAGGTAAACAGCAGACAGACCTGAATCCTTATCTTTACAAGGTCGACCTCAGATCTTTGTTCAGTTTGTCTCGGTGACGGATAATGGAAGGAAGGGCAGGCAACTGGTCGACTTCATTTAAATAAACAAATAAAAAATAAGATAAACTCTCAGGAATAGATAAATAATAACAAAAAAATTGTAAAGTGGAGAAAGCAAGAGCGCGCGAATGCACTCAAGCAAACACAAACAGCACAGCATGATGCGTATTTTTTTTTAAATTGACAAAATAAATAAAACATAAATCAAAAATAAAAATAAGTGGAAAAGGCGAGTGTGCGCGAGCACACAGGAGCAAAGACAAGCAGCGCAGGTTGATGCGTAGTAAAAAAAATAATAAATAGACAACTGGTCGACCTCATTAGAAATAAAAACCCAAAAGATTAGATAGACAAACAAACAAACACATAAATGTGGAGAGAAGTTCAGTGCGCGCAGGAGCAAAGGTAAACAGCAGACAGACCTGAATCCTTATCTTTACAATGTCGACCTCAGAACTTTGTTCAGTTTGTCTCGGGGACGGATAATGGAAGGAAGGGCAGGCAACTGGTCGACTTCATTTAAATAAACAAATAAAAAATAAGATAAACTCTCAGGAATAGATAAATAATAACAAAAAAATTGTAAAGTGGAGAAAGCGAGAGCGAGCGAATGCACTCAAGCAAACACAAACAGCACAGCACGATGCGTATTTTTTTTTAAATTGACAAAATAAATCAAAAATAAAAATAAGTGGAAAAGGCGAGAGTGCGCGAGCACACAGGAGCAAAGACAAGCAGCGCAGCTTGATGCGTAGTAAAAAAAATAATAAATAGACAACTGGTCGACCTCATTAGAAATAAAAACCCAAAAGATTAGATAGACAAACAAACAAACACATAAATGTGGAGAGAAGGGCAGTGCGCGCAGGAGCAAAAGTAAACAGCAGACAGACCTGAATCCTGATCTTTACAAGGTCGACCTCAGAACGTTGTTCAGTTTGTCTCGGGGACGGATAATGGAAGGAAGGGCAGGCAACTGGTCGACTTCATTTAAATAAACAAATAAAAAATAAGATAAACTCTCAGGAATAGATAAATAATAACAAAAAAATTGTAAAGTGGAGAAAGCTAGAGCGCGCGAATGCACTCAAGCAAACACAAACAGCACAGCACGATGCGTATTTTTTTTTTAAATTGACAAAATAAATCAAAAATAAATCAAAAATAAAAATAAGTGGAAAAGGCGAGAGTGCGCGAGCACACAGGAGCAAAGACAAGCAGCGCAGCTTGATGCATAGTAAAAAAAATAATAAATAGACAACTGGTCGACCTCATTAGAAATAAAAACCCAAAAGATTAGATAGACAAACAAACAAACACATAAACGTGGAGAGAAGGGCAGTGCGCGCAGGAGCAAAGGTAAACAGCAGACAGACCTGAATCCTTATCTTTACAAGGTCGACCTCAGAACTTTGTTCAGTTTGTCTCGGTGACGGATAATGGAAGGAAGGGCAGGCAACTGGTCGACTTCATTTAAATAAACAAACAAAAAATAAGATAAACTCTCAGGAATAGATAAATAATAACAAAAAATTGTAAAGTGGAGAAAGCGAGAGCGCGCGAATGCACTCAAGCAAACACAAACAGCACAGCACGATGCGTATTTTTTTAATTGACAATATAAATCAAAAATAAATCAAAAATAAAAATAAGTGGAAAAGGCGAGAGTGCGCGAGCACACAGGAGCAAAGACAAGCAGCGCAGCTTGATGCGTAGTAAAAGAAATAATAAATAGAAAACTGGTCGACCTCATTAGAAATAAAAACCCAAAAGATTAGATAGACAAACAAACAAACACATAAATGTGGAGAGAAGGGCAGTGCGCGCAGGAGCAAAGGTAAACAGCAGACAGACCTGAATCCTTATCTTTACAAGGTCGACCTCAGAACTTTGTTCAGTTTGTCTAGGTGACGGATAATGCAAGGAAGGTCAGGCAACTGGTCGACTTCATTTAAATAAACAAATAAAAAATAAGATAAACTCTCAGGAATAGATAAATAATAACAAAAAAATTGTAAAGTGGAGAAAGCGAGAGCGCGCGAAAGCACTCAAGCAAACACAAACAGCACAGCACGGTGTGTATTTTTTTTAAATTGACAAAATAAATCAAAAATAAATCAAAAATAAAAATAAGTGGAAAAGGCGAGAGTGGGCGAGCACACAGGAGCAAAGACAAGCAGCGCAGCTTGATGCGTAGTAAAAAAAATAATAAATAGACAACTGGTCGACCTCATTAGAAATAAAAACCCAAAAGATTAGATAGACAAACAAACAAACACATAAATGTGGAGAGAAGGGGCAGTTCGGGCAGGAGCAAAGGTAAACAGCAGAGAGACCTGAATCCTTATCTTTACAAGGTCGACCTCAGAACTTTGTTCAGTTTGTCTCGGTGACGGATAATGGAAGGAAGGGCAGGCAACTGGTCGTCTTCATTTAAATAAACAAATAAAAAATAAGATAAACTCTCAGGAATAGATAAATAATAACAAAAACATTGTAAAGTGGAGAAAGCGAGAGCGCGCGAATGCACTCAAGCAAACACAAACAGCACAGCACGATGTGTATTTTTTTTAAAATTAACAAAATAAATCAAAAAAAATCAAAAATAAAAATAAGTGGAAAAGGCGAGAGTGCGCGAGCACACAGGAGCAAAGACAAGCAGCGCAGCTTGATGCGTAGTAAAAAAAAATAATAAATAGACAACTGGTCGACCTCATTAGAAATAAAAACCCAAAGATTAGATAGACAAACAAACACAAAAATGTGGAGAGAAGGGCAGTGCGCGCAGGAGCAAAGGTAAACAGCAGACAGACCTGAATCCTTATCTTTACAAGGTCGACCTCAGAACTTTGTTCAGTTTGTCTCGGTGACGGATAATGGAAGGAAGGGCAGGCAACTGGTCGACTTCATTTAAATAAACAAATAAAAATAAGATAAACTCTCAGGAATAGATAAATCATAACAAAAAAATTGTAAAGTGGAGAAAGCGAGAGCACGCGAATGCACTCAAGCAAACACAAACAGCACAGCACGATGCGTATTTTTTTTAAAATTGACAAAATAAATCAAAATAAATCAAAAATAAAAATAAGTGGAAAAGGCGAGAGTGCGCGAGCACACAGGAGCAAAGACAAGCAGCGCAGCTTGATGCGTAGTAAAAAAAATAATGAATAGACAACTGGTCGACCTCATTAGAAATAAAAACCCAAAAGATTAGATAGACAAACAAACACATAAATGTGGAGAGAAGGGCAGTGCGCGCAGGAGCAAAGGTAAACAGCAGACAGACCTGAATCCTTATCTTTACAAGGTCGACCTCAGAACTTTGTTCAGTTTGTCTCGGTGACGGATAATGGAAGGAAGGGCAGGCAACTGGACGACTTCATTTAAATAAACAAATAAAAAATAAGATAAACACTCAGGAATAGATAAATAATAACAAAACAATTGTAAAGTGGAGAAAGCGAGAGCGCGCGAATGCACTCAAGCAAACCCAAACAGCACAGCACGATGCGTATTTTTTTTTAAATTGACAAAATCAATCAAAAATAAAAATAAGTGGAAAAGGCGAGAGTGCGCGAGCACACAGGAGCAAAGACAAGCAGCAAAGCTTGATGCGTAGTAAAAAAAATAATAAATAGACAACTGGTCGACCTCATTAGAAAATAAAAACCCAAAAGATTAGATAGACAAACAAACAAACACATAAATGTGGAGAGAAGGGCAGTGCGCGCAGGAGCAATGGTAAACAGCAGACAGACCTGAATCCTTATCTTTACAAGGTCGACCTCAGAACTTTGTTCATTATGTCTCGGTGACGGATAATGGAAGGAAGGACAGGCAACTGGTCGACTTCATTTAAATAAACAAATAAAAAATAAGATAAACTCTCAGGAATAGATAAATAATAACAAAAAATTGTAAAGTGGAGAAAGCGAGAGCGCGCGAATGCACTCAAGCAAACACAAACAGCACAGCACGATGCGTATTTTTTTTTAAAATTAACAAAATAAATCAAAAATAAATCAAAAATAAAAATAAGTGGAAAAGGCGAGAGTGCGCGCGCACACAGGAGCAAAGACAAGCAGCGCAGCTTGATGCGTAGTAAAAAAAATAATAAATAGACAACTAGTCGACCTCATTAGAAATTAAAACCCAAAAGATTAGATAGACAAACAAACAAACACATAAATGTGGAGAGAAGGGCAGTGCGCGCAGGAGCAAAGGTAAACAGCAGACAGACCTGAATCCTTATCTTTACAAGGTCGACCTCAGAACGTTGTTCAGTTTGTCTCGGTGACGGATAATGGAAGGAAGGGCAGGAAACTGGTCGACTTCATTTAAATAAACAAATAAAAAATAAGATAAACTCTCAGGAATAGATAAATAATAACAAAAATTTTAAAGTGGAGAAAGCGAGAGCGCGCGAATACACTCAAGCAAACACACACAGCACAGCACGATGCGTATTTTTTTTTAAATTGACAAAATAAATCAAAAATAAAAATAAGTGGAAAAGGCGAGAGTGCGCGAGCACACAGGAGCAAAGACAAGCAGCAAAGCTTGATGCGTAGTAAAAAAAATAATAAATAGACAACTGGTCGACCTCATTAGAAATAAAAACCCAAAAGATTAGATAGACAAACAAACAAACACATAAATGTGGAGAGAAGGGCAGTGCGCGCAGGAGCAAAGGTAAACAGCAGACAGACCTGAATCCTTATCTTTACAAGGTCGACCTCAGAACTTTGTTCAGTTTGTCTCGGGGACGGATAATGGAAGGATGGGCAGGCAACTGGTCGACTTCATTTAAATAAACAAATAAAAAATAAGATAAACTCTCAGGAATAGATAAATAATAACAAAATAATTGTAAAGTGGAGAAAGCGAGAGCGCGCAAATGCACTCAAGCAAACACAAACAGCACAGCACGATGCGTATTTTTTTAAAATTGACAAAATAAATCAAAAATTGATCAAAAATAAAAATAAGTGGAAAACGCGAGAGTGCGTGAGCACACAGAAGCAAAGACAAGCAGCGCAGCTTGATGCGTAGTAAAAAAAATAATAAATAGACAACTGGTCGACCTCATTAGACATAAAAACCCAAAAGATTAGATAGACAAACAAACAAACACATAAATGTGGAGAGAAGGGCAGTGCGCGCAGGAGCAAAGGTAAACAGCAGACAGACCTGAATCCTTATCTTTACAAGGTCGACCTCAGAACGTTGTTCAGTTTGTCTCGGTGACGGATAATGGAAGGAAGGGCAGGAAACTGGTCGACTTCATTTAAATAAACAAATAAAAAATAAGATAAACTCTCAGGAATAGATAAATAATAACAAAAATTTTAAAGTGGAGAAAGCGAGAGCGCGCGAATACACTCAAGCAAACACACACAGCACAGCACGATGCGTATTTTTTTTTAAATTGACAAAATAAATCAAAAATAAAAATAAGTGGAAAAGGCGAGAGTGCGCGAGCACACAGGAGCAAAGACAAGCAGCAAAGCTTGATGCGTAGTAAAAAAAATAATAAATAGACAACTGGTCGACCTCATTAGAAATAAAAACCCAAAAGATTAGATAGACAAACAAACAAACACATAAATGTGGAGAGAAGGGCAGTGCGCGCAGGAGCAAAGGTAAACAGCAGACAGACCTGAATCCTTATCTTTACAAGGTCGACCTCAGAACTTGTTCAGTTTGTCTCGGGACGGATAATGGAAGGATGGGCAGGCAACTGGTCGACTTCATTTAAATAAACAAATAAAAAATAAGATAAACTCTCAGGAATAGATAAATAATAACAAAATAATTGTAAAGTGGAGAAAGCGAGAGCGCGCAAATGCACTCAAGCAAACACAAACAGCACAGCACGATGCGTATTTTTTTTAAAATTGACAAAATAAATCAAAAATAAAAATAAAAATAAGTGGAAAACGCGAGAGTGCGTGAGCACACAGAAGCAAAGACAAGCAGCGCAGCTTGATGCGTAGTAAAAAAAATAATAAATAGACAACTGGTCGACCTCATTAGACATAAAAACCCAAAAGATTAGATAGACAAACAAACAAACACATAAATGTGGAGAGAAGGGCAGTGCGCGCAGGAGCAACGGTAAACAGCAGACAGACCTGAATCCTTATCTTTACAAGGCCGACCTCAGAACTTTGTTCAGTTTGTCTCGGTGACGGATAATGGAAGGAAGGGCAGGCAACTGGTGGACTTCATTTAAATAAACAAATAAAAAATAAGATAAACTCTCAGGAATAGATAAATAATAACAAAAAAATTGTAAAGTGGACAAAGCGAGAGCGCGCGAATGCACTCAAGCAAACACAAACAACAGAGCACGATGCGTTTTTTTTTAAATTGACAAAATAAATCAAAAATAAATCAAAAATAAAAATAAGTGGAAAAGGCGAGAGTGCGCGAGCACACAGGAGCAAAGACAAGCAGCGCAGGTTGATGCGTAGTAAAAAAAATAATAAATAGACAACTGGTCGACCTCATTAGAAATAAAAACCCAAAAGATTAGATAGACAAACAAACAAACACATAAATCTGGAGAGAAGGGCAGTGCGCGCAGGAGCAAAGGTAAACAGCAGACAGACCTGAATACTTATCTTTACAAGGTCGACCTCAGAACGTTGTTCAGTTTGTCTCGGTGACGGATAATGGAAGGAAGGGCAGGCAACTGGTCGACTTCATTTAAATAAACAAATAAAAAATAAGATAAACTCTCAGGAATAGATAAATAATAACAAAAAAATTGTAAAGTGGAGAAAGCGAGAGCGCGCGAATGCACTCAAGCAAACACAAACAGCACAGCACGATGCGTATTTTTTTTTAAAATTCACAAAATAAATCAAAAATAAAAATAAGTGGAAAATGAAAGAGTGCGCGAGCACACAGGAGCAAAGACAAGCAGCACAGCTTGATGCGTAGTAAAAAAAATAATAAATAGACAACTGGTCGACCTCATTAGAAATAAAAACCCAAAAGATTAGATAGACAAACAAACAAACACATAAATGTGGAGAGAAGGGCAGTGCGCGCAGGAGCAAACGTAAACAGCAGACAGACCTGAATCCTTATCTTTACAAGGTCGACCTCAGAACTTTGTTCAGTTTGTCTCGGTGACGGATAATGGAAGGAAGGGCAGGCAACTGGTCGACTTCATTTAAATAAACAAATAAAAAATAAGATAAACTCTCAGGAATAGATAAATAATAACAAAAAAATTGTAAAGTGGAGAAAGCGAGAGCGCGCGAATGCACTCAAGCAAACACAAACAGCACAGCACGATGCGTATGTTTTTTTTAAATTGACAAAATAAATAAAAAATAAATCAAAAATAAAAATAAGTGGAAAAGGCGAGAGTGCGCGAGCACACAGGAGCAAAGACAAGCAGCGCAGGTTGATGCGTAGTAAAAAAAATAATAAATAGACAACTGGTCGACCTCATTAGAAATAAAAACCCAAAAGATTAGATAGACAAACAAACAAACACATAAATCTGGAGAGAAGGGCAGTGCGCGCAGGAGCAAAGGTAAACAGCAGACAGACCTGAATCCTTATCTTTACAAGGTCGACCTCAGAACATTGTTCAGTTTGTCTCGGTGACGGATAATGGAAGGAAGGGCAGGCAACTGGTCGACTTCATTTAAATATACAAATAAAAAATAAGATAAACTCTCAGGAATAGATAAATAATAACAAAAAAATTGTAAAGTGGAGAAAGCGAGAGCGCGCGAATGCACTCAAGCAAACACAAACAGCACAGCACGATGCGTATTTTTTTTTAAAATTCACAAAATAAATCAAAAATAAAAATAAGTGGAAAAGAAAGAGTGCGCGAGCACACAGGAGCAAAGACAAGCAGCACAGCTTGATGCGTAGTAAAAAAAATAATAAATAGACAACTGGTCGACCTCATTAGAAATAAAAACCCAAAAGATTAGATAGACAAACAAACAAACACAAAAATGTGGAGAGAAGGGCAGTGTGCGCAGGAGCAAACGTAAACAGCAGACAGACCTGAATCCTTATCTTTACAAGGTCGACCTCAGAACTTTGTTCAGTTTGTCTCGGTGACGGATAATGGAAGGAAGGGCAGGCAACTGGTCGACTTCATTTAAATAAACAAATAAAAAATAAGATAAACTCTCAGGAATAGATAAATAATAACAAAAAAATTGTAAAGTGGAGAAAGCGAGAGCGCGCGAATGCACTCAAGCAAACACAAACAGCACAGCACGATGCGTATGTTTTTTTTAAATTGACAAAATAAATAAAAAATAAATCAAAAATAAAAATAAGTGGAAAAGGCGAGAGTGCGCGAGCACACAGGAGCAAAGACAAGCAGCGCAGGTTGATGCGTAGTAAAAAAAATAATAAATAGACAACTGGTCGACCTCATTAGAAATAAAAACCCAAAAGATTAGATAGACAAACAAACAAACACATAAATGTTGAGAGAAGGGCAGTGCGCGCAGGAGCAAAGGTAAACAGCAGACAGACCTGAATCCTTATCTTTACAAGGTCGACCTCAGATCTTTGTTCAGTTTGTCTCGGTGACGGATAATGGAAGGAAGGGCAGGCAACTGGTCGACTTCATTTAAATAAACAAATAAAAAATAAGATAAACTCTCAGGAATAGATAAATAATAACAAAAAAATTGTAAAGTGGAGAAAGCAAGAGCGCGCGAATGCACTCAAGCAAACACAAACAGCACAGCATGATGCGTATTTTTTTTTAAATTGACAAAATAAATAAAACATAAATCAAAAATAAAAATAAGTGGAAAAGGCGAGTGTGCGCGAGCACACAGGAGCAAAGACAAGCAGCGCAGGTTGATGCGTAGTAAAAAAAATAATAAATAGACAACTGGTCGACCTCATTAGAAATAAAAACCCAAAAGATTAGATAGACAAACAAACAAACACATAAATGTGGAGAGAAGTTCAGTGCGCGCAGGAGCAAAGGTAAACAGCAGACAGACCTGAATCCTTATCTTTACAATGTCGACCTCAGAACTTTGTTCAGTTTGTCTCGGGGACGGATAATGGAAGGAAGGGCAGGCAACTGGTCGACTTCATTTAAATAAACAAATAAAAAATAAGATAAACTCTCAGGAATAGATAAATAATAACAAAAAAATTGTAAAGTGGAGAAAGCGAGAGCGAGCGAATGCACTCAAGCAAACACAAACAGCACAGCACGATGCGTATTTTTTTTTAAATTGACAAAATAAATCAAAAATAAAAATAAGTGGAAAAGGCGAGAGTGCGCGAGCACACAGGAGCAAAGACAAGCAGCGCAGCTTGATGCGTAGTAAAAAAAATAATAAATAGACAACTGGTCGACCTCATTAGAAATAAAAACCCAAAAGATTAGATAGACAAACAAACAAACACATAAATGTGGAGAGAAGGGCAGTGCGCGCAGGAGCAAAAGTAAACAGCAGACAGACCTGAATCCTGATCTTTACAAGGTCGACCTCAGAACGTTGTTCAGTTTGTCTCGGGACGGATAATGGAAGGAAGGGCAGGCAACTGGTCGACTTCATTTAAATAAACAAATAAAAAATAAGATAAACTCTCAGGAATAGATAAATAATAACAAAAAAATTGTAAAGTGGAGAAAGCTAGAGCGCGCGAATGCACTCAAGCAAACACAAACAGCACAGCACGATGCGTATTTTTTTTTTAAATTGACAAAATAAATCAAAAATAAATCAAAAATAAAAATAAGTGGAAAAGGCGAGAGTGCGCGAGCACACAGGAGCAAAGACAAGCAGCGCAGCTTGATGCATAGTAAAAAAAATAATAAATAGACAACTGGTCGACCTCATTAGAAATAAAAACCCAAAAGATTAGATAGACAAACAAACAAACACATAAACGTGGAGAGAAGGGCAGTGCGCGCAGGAGCAAAGGTAAACAGCAGACAGACCTGAATCCTTATCTTTACAAGGTCGACCTCAGAACTTTGTTCAGTTTGTCTCGGTGACGGATAATGGAAGGAAGGGCAGGCAACTGGTCGACTTCATTTAAATAAACAAACAAAAAATAAGATAAACTCTCAGGAATAGATAAATAATAACAAAAAATTGTAAAGTGGAGAAAGCGAGAGCGCGCGAATGCACTCAAGCAAACACAAACAGCACAGCACGATGCGTATTTTTTTTTAAATTTAACAAAATAAATCAAAAATAAATCAAAAATAAAAATAAGTGGAAAAGGCGAGAGTGCGCGAGCACACAGGAGCAAAAACAAGCAGCGCAGCTTGATGCGTAGTAAAAAAAATAATAAATAGACAACTGGTCGACCTCATTAGAAATAAAAACCCAAAAGATTAGATAGACAAACAAACAAACACATAAATGTTGAGAGAAGGGCAGTGCGCGCAGGAGCAAAGGTAAACAGCAGACAGACCTGAATCCTTATCTTTACAAGGTCGACCTCAGAACTTTGTTCAGTTTGTCTCCGGGACGGATAATGGAAGGAAGGGCAGGCAACTAGTCGACTTCATTTAAATAAACAAATAAAAAATAAGATAAACTCTCAGGAATAGATAAATAATAACAAAAAAATTGTAAAGTGGAGAAAGCGAGAGCGAGCGAATGCACTCAAGCAAACACAAACAGCACAGCACGATGCGTATTTTTTTTTAAATTGACCAAATAAATCAAAAATAAAAATAAGTGGAAAAGGCGAGTGTGCGCGAGCATACAGGAGCAAAGACAAGCAGCGCAGGTTGTTGCGTAGTAAAAAAAATAATAAATAGACAACTGGTCGACCTCATTAGAAATAAAAACCCAAAAGATTAGATAGACAAACAAACAAACACATAAATGTTGAGAGAAGAGCAGTGTGCGCAGGAGCAAAGGTAAATAGCAGACAGACCTGAATCCTTACCTTTACAAGGTCGACCTCAGAACTTTGTTCAGTTTGTCTCGGTGACGGATATTGGAAAGAAGGGCAGGCAACTGGTCGACTTCATTTAAATAAACAAATAAAAAATAAGATAAACTCTCAGGAATAGATAAATAATAACAAAAAATTGTAAAGTGGAGGAAGCGAGAGCGCGCGAATGCACTCAAGCAAACACAAACAGCAGAGCACGATGCGTATTTTTTTTAAATTGACAAAATAATTCAAAAATAAAAATAAGTGGAAAAGGCGAGAGTGCGCGAGCACACAGGAGCAAAGAAGAGCAGCGCAGCTTGATGCGTAGTAAAAAAAATAATAAATAGACAACTGGTCGACTCATTAGAAATAAAAACCCAAAAGATTAGATAGACAAACAAACAAACACATAAATGTGGAGAGAAGGGCAGTGCGCGCAGGAGCAAAGGTAAACAGCAGACAGACCTGAATCCTTATCTTTACAAGGTCGACCTCAGAACTTTGTTCAGTTTGTCTCGGGGACGGATAATGGAAGGAAGGGCAGGCAACTGGTCGACTTCATTTAAATAAACAAATAAAAAATAAGATAAACTCTCAGGAATCGATAAATAATAACAAAAAATTGTAAAGTGGAGAAAGCGAGAGCCCGCGAATGCACTCAAGCAAACACAAACAGCACAGCACGATGCGTATTTTTTTTTAAATTGACAAAATAAATCAAAAATAAAAATAAGTGGAAAAGGCGAGAGTGCGCGAGCACACAGGAGCAAAGACAAGCAGCGCAGCTTGATGCATAGTAATAAAAATAATAAATAGACAACTGGTCGACCTCATTAGAAATAAAAACCCAAAAGATTAGATAGACAAACAAACAAACACATAAATGTGGAGAGAAGGGCAGTGCGCGCAGGAGCAAAGGTAAACAGCAGACAGACCTGAATCCTTATCTTTACAAGGTCGACCTCAGAACTTTGTTCAGTTTGTCTCGGGGACGGATAATGGAAGGAAGGGCAGGCAACTGGTCGACTTCATTTAAATAAACAAATAAAAAATAAGATAAACTCTCAGGAATAGATAAATAATAACAAATAAATTGTAAAGTGGAGAAAGCGAGAGCGCGCGAATGCACTCAAGCAAACACAAACAGCACAGCACGATGCGTATTTTCTTTAAAATTGACAAAATAAATCAAAAATAAAAATAAGTGGAAAAGGCGAGAGTGCGCGAGCACACAGGAGCAAAGACAAGCAGCGCAGCTTGATGCGTAGTAAAAAAAATAATAAATAGACAAGTGGTCGACCTCATTAGAAATAAAAACCCAAAAGATTAGATAGACAAACAAACAAACACATAAATGTTGAGAGAAGGGCAGTGCGCGCAGGAGCAAAGGTAAACAGCAGACAGACCTAAATCCCTATCTTTACAAGGTCGACCTCAGAACTTTGTTCAGTTTGTCTCGGTGACGGATAATGGAAGGAAGGGCAGGCAACTGGTTGACTTCATTTAAATAAACAAATAAAAAATAAGATAAACTCTCAGGAATAGATAAATAATAACAAAAAATTGTAAAGTGGAGAAAGCGAGAGCGAGCGAATGCACTCAAGCAAACACAAACAGCAGAGCACGATGCGTATTTTTTTTAAAATTGACAAAATAATTCAAAAATAAAAATAAGTGGAAAAGGCGAGAGTGCGCGAGCACACAGGAGCAAAGAAGAGCAGCGCAGCTTGATGCGTAGTAAAAAAAATAATAAATAGACAACTGGTCGACTCATTAGAAATAAAAACCCAAAAGATTAGATAGACAAACAAACAAACACATAAATGTGGAGAGAAGGGCAGTGCGCGCAGGAGCAAAGGTAAACAGCAGACAGACCTGAATCCTTATCTTTACAAGGTCGACCTCAGAACTTTGTTCAGTTTGTCTCGGGGACGGATAATGGAAGGAAGGGCAGGCAACTGGTCGACTTCATTTAAATAAACAAATAAAAAATAAGATAAACTCTCAGGAATAGATAAATAATAACAAAAAATTGTAAAGTGGAGAAAGCGAGAGCGCGCGAATGCACTCAAGCAAACACAAACAGCACAGCACGATGCGTATTTTCTTTTTAAAATTGACAAAATAAATCAAAAATAAAAATAAGTGGAAAAGGCGAGAGTGCGCGAGCACACAGGAGCAAAGACAAGCAGCGCAGCTTGATGCGTAGTAAAAAAAATAATAAATAGACAACTGGTCGACCTCATTAGAAATAAAAACCCAAAAGATTAGATAGACAAACAAACAAACACATAAATGTGGAGAGAAGGGCAGTGCGCGCAGGAGCAAAGGTAAACAGCAGACAGACCTGAATCCTTATCTTTACAAGGTCGACCTCAGAACTTTGTTCAGTTTGTCTCGGTGACGGATAATGGAAGGAAGGGCAGGCAACTGGTCGACTTCATTTAAATAAACAAATAAAAAATAAGATAAACTCTCAGGAATAGATAAATAATAACAAAAAATTGTAAAGTGGAGAAAGCGAGAGCGCGCGAATGCACTCAAGCAAACACAAACAGCACAGCACGATGCGTATTTTTTTAAAATTGACAAAATAATCAAAAATAAAAATAAGTGGAAAAGGCGAGAGTGCGCGAGCACACAGGAGCAAAGACAAGCAGCGCAGCTTGATGCGTAGTAAAAAAAATAATAAATAGACAACTGGTCGACCTCATTAGAAATACAAACCCAAAAGATTAGATAGACAAACAAACAAACACATAAATGTGGAGAGAAGGGCAGTGCGCGCAGGAGCAAAGGTAAACAGCAGACAGACCTGAATCCTTATCTTTACAAGGTCGACCTCAGAACTTTGTTCAGTTTGTCTCGGGGACGGATAATGGAAGGAAGGGCAGGCAACTGGTCGACTTCATTTAAATAAACAAATAAAAAATAAGATAAACTCTCAGGAATAGATAAATAATAACAAAAAAATTGTAAAGTGGAGAAAGCGAGAGCGCGAATGCACTCAAGCAAACACAAACAGCACAGCACGATGCGTATTTTTTTTAAAATTGACAAAATAAATCAAAAATAAAAATAAGTGGAAAAGGCGAGAGTGCGCGAGCACACAGGAGCAAAGACAAGCAGCGCAGCTTGATGCGTAGTAAAAAAATAATAAATAGACAACTGGTCGACCTCATTAGAAATAAAAACCCAAAAGATTAGATAGACAAACAAACAAACACATAAATGTGGAGAGAAGGGCAGTGCGCGCAGGAGCAAAGGTAAACAGCAGACAGACCTGAATCCTTATCTTTACAAGGTCGACCTCAGAACTTTGTTCAGTTTGTCTCGGGACGGATAATGGAAGGAAGGGCAGGCAACTGGTCGATTTCATTTAAATAAACAAATAAAAAATAAGATAAACTCTCAGGAATAGATAAATAATAACAAAAAATTGTAAAGTGGAGAAAGCGAGAGCGCGCGAATGCACTCAAGCAAACACAAACAGCACAGCACGATGCGTATTTTTTTTTAAATTCACAAAATAAATCAAAAATAAATCAAAAATAAAAATAAGTGGAAAATGCGAGAGTGCGCGAGCACACAGGAGCAAAGACAAGCAGCGCAGCTTGATGCGTAGTAAAAAAAAATAATAAATAGACAACTGGTCGACCTCATTAGAAATAAAAACCCAAAAGATTAGATAGACAAACAAACACATAAATGTGGAGAGAAGGGCTGTGGGCGCAGGAGCAAAGGTAAACAGCAGACAGACCTGAATCCTTATCTTTACAAGGTCGACCTCAGAACATTGTTCAGTTTGTCTCGGTGACGGATAATGGAAGGAAGGGCAGGCAACTGGTCGACTTCATTTAAATAAACAAATAAAAAATAAGATAAACTCTCAGGAATAGATAAATAATAACAAAAAAATTGTAAAGTGGAGAAAGCGAGAGCGCGCGAATGCACTCAAGCAAACACAAACAGCACAGCACGATGCGTATTTTTTTTAAATTGACAAAATAAATCAAAAATAAAAATAAGTGGAAAAGGCGAGAGTGCGCGAGCACACAGGAGCAAAGACAAGCAGCGCAGGTTGATGCGTAGTAAAAAAAATAATAAATAGACAACTGGTCGACCTCATTAGAAATAAAAACCCAAAAGATTAGATAGACAAACAAACAAACACATAAATGTTGAGAGAAGGGCAGTGCGCGCAGGAGCAAAGGTAAACAGCAGACAGACCTGAATCCTTATCTTTACAAGGTCGACCTCAGAACTTTGTTCAGTTTGTCTCGGTGACGGATAATGGAAGGAAGGGCAGGCAACTGGTCGACTTCATTTAAATAAATAAAAAATAAGATAAACTCTCAGGAATAGATAAATAATAACAAAAAAATTGTAAAGTGGAGAAAGCGAGAGCGCGCGAATGCACTCAAGCAAACACAAACAGCACAGCACGATGCGTATTTTTTTTAAATTGACAAAATAAATCAAAAATAAATCAAAAATAAAAATAAGTGGAAAAGGCGAGAGTGCGCGAGCACACAGGAGCAAAGACAAGCAGCGCAGCTTGATGCGTAGTAAAAAAAAATAATAAATAGACAACTGGTCGACCTCATTAGAAATAAAAACCCAAAAGATTAGATAGACAAACAAACAAACACATAAATGTGGAGAGAAGGGCAGTGCGTGCAGGAGCAAAGGTAAACAGCAGACAGACCTGAATTCTTATCTTTACAAGGTCGACCTCAGAACTTTGTTCAGTTTGTCTCGGTGACGGATAATGGAAGGAAGGGCAGGCAACTGGTCGACTTCATTTAAATAAACAAATAAAAAATAAGATAAACTCTCAGGAATAGATAAATAATAACAAAAAAATTGTAAAGTGGAGAAAGCGAGAGCGCGCGAATGCACTCAAGCAAACACAAACAGCACAGCACGATGCGTATTTTTTTTAAAAATTGACAAAATAAATCAAAAATAAATCAATAAAAATAAGTGGAATAGGCGAGAGTGCGCGAGCACACAGGAGCAAAGACAAGCAGCGCAGCTTGATGCGTAGTAAAAAAAATAATAAATAGACAACTGGTCGACCTCATTAGAAATAAAAACCCAAAAGTTTAGATAGACAAACAAACAAACACATAAATGTGGAGAGAAGGGCAGTGCGCGCAGGAGCAAAGGTAAAGAGCAGACAGACCTGAATCCTTATCTTTACAAGGTCGACCTCAGAACTTTGTTCAGTTTGTCTCGGTGACGGATAATGGAAGGAAGGGCAGGCAACTGGTCGACTTCATTTAAATAAACAAATAAAAAATAAGATAAACTCTCAGGAATAGATAAATAATAACAAAAAAATTGTAAAGTGGAGAAAGCGAGAGCGCGCGAATGCACTCAAGCAAACACAAACAGCACAGCACGATGCGAATTTTTTTTAAATTGACAAAATAAATCAAAAATAAATCAAAAATAAAAATAAGTGGAAAAGGCGAGAGTGCGCGAGCACACAGGAGCAAAGACAAGCAGCGCAGCTTGATGCGTAGTTAAAAAAATAATAAATAGACAACTGGTCGACCTCATTAGAAATAAAAACCCAAAAGATTAGATAGACAAACAAACAAACACATAAATGTGGAGAGAAGGGCAGTGCGCGCAGGAGCAAAGGTAAACAGCAGACAGACCTGAATCCTTATCTTTACAAGGTCGACCTCAGAACTTTGTTCAGTTTGTCTAGGTGACGGATAATGGAAGGAAGGGCAGGCAACTGGTCGACTTCATTTAAATAACCAAATAAAAAATAAGATAAACTCTCAGGAATAGATAAATAATAACAAAAAAATTGTAAAGTGGAGAAAGCGAGAGCGCGCGAAGGCACTCAAGCAAACACAAACAGCACAGCACGAAGCGTATTTATTTTTAAATTGACAAAATAAATAAAAAATAAATCAAAAATAAAAATAAGTGGAAAAGGCGAGAGTGCGCGAGCACACAGGAGCAAAGACAAGCAGCGCAGCTTGATGAGTAGTAAAAAAATAATAAATAGACAACTGGTCGACCTATTAGAAATAAAAACCCAAAAGATTAGATAGACAAACAAACAAACACATAAATGTGGAGAGAAGGGCAGTGCGCGCAGGAGCAAAGGTAAACAGCAGACAGACCTGAATCCTTATCTTTACAAGGTCGACCTCAGAACATTGTTCAGTTTGTCTCGGTGACGGATAATGGAAGGAAGGGCAGGTAACTGGTCGACTTCATTTAAATAAACAAATAAAACATAAGATAAACTCTCAGGAATAGATAAATAATAACAAAAAATTGTAAAGTGCAGAAAGCGAGAGCGCGCGAATGCACTCAAGCAAACCCAAACAGCACAGCACGATGGGTATTTTTTTTAAATTGACAAAATAAATCAAAAATAAATCAAAAATAAAAATAAGTGGAAAAGGCGAGAGTGCGCGAGCACACAGGAGCAAAGACAAGCAGCACAGCTTGATGCATAGTAAAAAAAATAATAAATAGACAACTGGTCGACCTCATTAGAAATAAAAACCCAAAAGATTAGATAGACAAACAAACAAACACATAAATGTGGAGAGAAGGGCAGTGCGGGAAGGAGCAAAGGTAAACAGCAGACAGACCTGAATCCTTATCTTTACAAGGTCGACCTCAAAACTTTGTTCAGTTTGTCTCGGTGACGGATAATGGAAGGAAGGTCAGGCAACTGGTCGACTTCATTTAAATAAACAAATAAAAAATAAGATAAACTCTCAGGAATAGATAAATAATAACAAAAAAATTGTAAAGTGGAGAAAGCGAGAGCGCGCGAATGCACTGAAGCAAACACAAACAGCACAGCACGATGCGTATTTTTTTTAAAAATTGACAAAATAAATCAAAAATAAATCAAAAATAAAAATAAGTGTAATAGGCGAGAGTGCGCGAGCACACAGGAGCAAAGACAAGCAGCGCAGCTTGATGCGTAGTAAAAAAAATAATAAATAGACAACTGGTCGACCTCATTAGAAATAAAAACCCAAAAGATTAGATAGACAAACAAACAAACACATAAATGTGGAGAGAAGGGCAGTGCGTGCAGGAGCAAAGGTAAACAGCAGACAGACCTGAATCCTTATCTTTACAAGGTCGACCTCAGAACTTTGTTCAGTTTGTCTCGGTGACGGATAATGGAAGGAAGGGCAGGCAACTGGTCGACTTCATTTAAATAAACAAATAAAAAATAAGATAAACTCTCAGGAATAGATAAATAATAACAAAAAAATTGTAAAGTGGAGAAAGCGAGAGCGCGCGAATGCACTCAAGAAAACACAAACAGCACAGCACGATGCGTATTTTTTTTTAAAATTGACAAAATAAATCAAAAATAAATCAAAAATAAAAATAAGTGGAAAAGGCGAGAGTGCGCGAGCACACAGGAGCAAAGACAAGCAGCGCAGCTTGATGCGTAGTAAAAAAAATAATAAATAGACAACTGGTCGACCTCATTAGAAATAAAAACCCAAAAGATTAGATAGACAAACAAACAAACACATAAATGTGGAGAGAAGGGCAGTGCGCGCAGGAGCAAAGGTAAACAGCAGACAGACCTGAATCCTTATCTTTACAAGGTCGACCTCAGAACATTGTTCAGTTTGTCTCGGTGACGGATAATGGAAGGAAGGGCAGGCAACTGGTCGACTTCATTTAAATAAACAAATAAAAAATAAGATAAACTCTCAGGAATAGATAAATAATAACAAAAAAATTGTAAAGTGGAGAAAGCGAGAGCGCGCGAATGCACTCAAGCAAACACAAACAGCACAGCACGATGCGTATTTATTTTTAAATTGACAAAATAAATCAAAAATAAATCAAAAATAAAAATAAGTGGAAAAGGCGAGAGTGCGCGAGCACACAGGAGCAAAGACAAGCAGCGCAGCTTGATGCGTAGTAAAAAAAATAATAAATAGACAACTGGTCGACCTCATTAGAAATAAAAACCCAAAAGATTAGATAGACAAACAAACAAACACATAAATGTGGAGAGAAGGGCAGTGCGTGCAGGAGCAAAGGTAAACAGCAGACAGACCTGAATCCTTATCTTTACAAGGTCGACCTCAGAACTTTGTTCAGTTTGTCTCGGTGACGGATAATGGAAGGAAGGGCAGGCAACTGGTCGACTTCATTTAAATAAACAAATAAAAAATAAGATAAACTCTCAGGAATAGATAAATAATAACAAAAAAATTGTAAAGTGGAGAAAGCGAGAGCGCGCGAATGCACTCAAGCAAACACAAACAGCACAGCACGATGCGTATTTTTTTTAAAAATTGACAAAATAAATCAAAAATAAATCAAAAATAAAAATAAGTGGAATAGGCGAGAGTGCGCGAGCACACAGGAGCAAAGACAAGCAGCGCAGCTTGATGCGTAGTAAAAAAAATAATAAATAGACAACTGGTCGACCTCATTAGAAATAAAAACCCAAAAGTTTAGATAGACAAACAAACAAACACATAAATGTGGAGAGAAGGGAAGTGCGCGCAGGAGCAAAGGTAAACAGCAGACAGACCTGAATCCTTATCTTTACAAGGTCGACCTCAGAACATTGTTCAGTTTGTCTCGGTGACGGATAATGGAAGGAAGGGCAGGTAACTGGTCGACTTCATTTAAATAAACAAATAAAACATAAGATAAACTCTCAGGAATAGATAAATAATAACAAAAAATTGTAAAGTGCAGAAAGCGAGAGCGCGCGAATGCACTCAAGCAAACCCAAACAGCACAGCACGATGGGTATTTTTTTTTAAATTGACAAAATAAATCAAAAATAAATCAAAAATAAAAATAAGTGGAAAAGGCGAGAGTGCGCGAGCACACAGGAGCAAAGACAAGCAGCACAGCTTGATGCATAGTAAAAAAAATAATAAATAGACAACTGGTCGACCTCATTAGAAATAAAAACCCAAAAGATTAGATAGACAAACAAACAAACACATAAATGTGGAGAGAAGGGCAGTGCGGGAAGGAGCAAAGGTAAACAGCAGACAGACCTGAATCCTTATCTTTACAAGGTCGACCTCAAAACTTTGTTCAGTTTGTCTCGGTGACGGATAATGGAAGGAAGGTCAGGCAACTGGTCGACTTCATTTAAATAAACAAATAAAAAATAAGATAAACTCTCAGGAATAGATAAATAATAACAAAAAAATTGTAAAGTGGAGAAAGCGAGAGCGCGCGAATGCACTGAAGCAAACACAAACAGCACAGCACGATGCGTATTTTTTTTAAAAATTGACAAAATAAATCAAAAATAAATCAAAAATAAAAATAAGTGTAATAGGCGAGAGTGCGCGAGCACACAGGAGCAAAGACAAGCAGCGCAGCTTGATGCGTAGTAAAAAAAATAATAAATAGACAACTGGTCGACCTCATTAGAAATAAAAACCCAAAAGATTAGATAGACAAACAAACAAACACATAAATGTGGAGAGAAGGGCAGTGCGTGCAGGAGCAAAGGTAAACAGCAGACAGACCTGAATCCTTATCTTTACAAGGTCGACCTCAGAACTTTGTTCAGTTTGTCTCGGTGACGGATAATGGAAGGAAGGGCAGGCAACTGGTCGACTTCATTTAAATAAACAAATAAAAAATAAGATAAACTCTCAGGAATAGATAAATAATAACAAAAAAATTGTAAAGTGGAGAAAGCGAGAGCGCGCGAATGCACTCAAGAAAACACAAACAGCACAGCACGATGCGTATTTTTTTTTAAAATTGACAAAATAAATCAAAAATAAATCAAAAATAAAAATAAGTGGAAAAGGCGAGAGTGCGCGAGCACACAGGAGCAAAGACAAGCAGCGCAGCTTGATGCGTAGTAAAAAAAATAATAAATAGACAACTGGTCGACCTCATTAGAAATAAAAACCCAAAAGATTAGATAGACAAACAAACAAACACATAAATGTGGAGAGAAGGGCAGTGCGCGCAGGAGCAAAGGTAAACAGCAGACAGACCTGAATCCTTATCTTTACAAGGTCGACCTCAGAACATTGTTCAGTTTGTCTCGGTGACGGATAATGGAAGGAAGGGCAGGCAACTGGTCGACTTCATTTAAATAAACAAATAAAAAATAAGATAAACTCTCAGGAATAGATAAATAATAACAAAAAAATTGTAAAGTGGAGAAAGCGAGAGCGCGCGAATGCACTCAAGCAAACACAAACAGCACAGCACGATGCGTATTTATTTTTAAATTGACAAAATAAATCAAAAATAAATCAAAAATAAAAATAAGTGGAAAAGGCGAGAGTGCGCGAGCACACAGGAGCAAAGACAAGCAGCGCAGCTTGATGCGTAGTAAAAAAAATAATAAATAGACAACTGGTCGACCTCATTAGAAATAAAAACCCAAAAGATTAGATAGACAAACAAACAAACACATAAATGTGGAGAGAAGGGCAGTGCGTGCAGGAGCAAAGGTAAACAGCAGACAGACCTGAATCCTTATCTTTACAAGGTCGACCTCAGAACTTTGTTCAGTTTGTCTCGGTGACGGATAATGGAAGGAAGGGCAGGCAACTGGTCGACTTCATTTAAATAAACAAATAAAAAATAAGATAAACTCTCAGGAATAGATAAATAATAACAAAAAAATTGTAAAGTGGAGAAAGCGAGAGCGCGCGAATGCACTCAAGCAAACACAAACAGCACAGCACGATGCGTATTTTTTTTAAAAATTGACAAAATAAATCAAAAATAAATCAAAAATAAAAATAAGTGGAATAGGCGAGAGTGCGCGAGCACACAGGAGCAAAGACAAGCAGCGCAGCTTGATGCGTAGTAAAAAAAATAATAAATAGACAACTGGTCGACCTCATTAGAAATAAAAACCCAAAAGTTTAGATAGACAAACAAACAAACACATAAATGTGGAGAGAAGGGAAGTGCGCGCAGGAGCAAAGGTAAAGAGCAGACAAACCTGAATCCTTATCTTTACAAGGTCGACCTCAGAACTTTGTTCAGTTTGTCTCGGTGACGGATAATGGAAGGAAGGGCAGGCAACTGGTCGACTTCATTTAAATAAACAAATAAAAAATAAGATAAACTCTCAGGAATAGATAAATAATAACAAAAAAATTGTAAAGTGGAGAAAGCGAGAGCGCGCGAATGCACTCAAGCAAACACAAACAGCACAGCACGATGCGTATTTTTTTTTTAAATTTACAAAATAAATCAAAAATAAATCAAAAATAAAAATAAGTGGAAAAGGCGAGAGTGCGCGAGCACACAGGAGCAAAGACAAGCAGCGCAGCTTGATGCGTAGTAAAAAAAATAATAAATAGACAACTGGTCGACCTCTTTAGAAATAAAAACCCAAAAGATTAGATAGACAAACAAACAAACACATAAATGTGGAGAGAAGGGCAGTGCGCGCAGGAGCAAAGGTAAACAGCAGACAGACCTGAATCCTTATCTTTACAAGGTCGACCTCAAAACTTTGTTCAGTTTGTCTCGGTGACGGATAATGGAAGGAAGGGCAGGCAACTTGTCGACTTCATTTAAATAAACAAATAAAAAATAAGATAAACTCTCAGGAATAGATAAATAATAACAAAAAAATTGTAAAGTGGAGAAAGCGAGAGCGCGCGAATGCACTCAAGCAAACACAAACAGCACAGCACGATGCGTATTTTTTTTAAAAATTGACAAAATAAATCAAAAATAAATCAAAAATAAAAATAAGTGGAATAGGCGAGAGTGCGCGAGCACACAGGAGCAAAGACAAGCAGCGCAGCTTGATGCGTAGTAAAAAAAATAATAAATAGACAACTGGTCGACCTCATTAGAAATAAAAACCCAAAAGATTAGATAGACAAACAAACAAACACATAAATGTGGAGAGAAGGGCAGTGCGTGCAGGAGCAAAGGTAAACAGCAGACAGACCTGAATCCTTATCTTTACAAGGTCGACCTCAGAACTTTGTTCAGTTTGTCTCGGTGATGGATAATGGAAGGAAGGGCAGGCAACTGGTCGACTTCATTTAAATAAACAAATAAAAAATAAGATAAACTCTCGGGAATAGATAAATAATAACAAAAAAATTGTAAAGTGGAGAAAGCGAGAGCGCGCGAATGCACTCAAGAAAACACAAACAGCAAAGCACGATGCGTATTTTTTTTTAAATTGACAAAATAAATCAAAAATAAATCAAAAATAAAAATAAGTGGAAAAGGCGAGAGTGCGCGAGCACACAGGAGCAAAGAAAAGTAGCGCAGCTTGATGCGTAGTAAAAAAAATAATCAATAGACAACTGGTCGACCTCTTTAGAAATAAAAACCCAAAAGATTAGATAGACAAACAAACAAACACATAAATGTGGAGAGAAGGGCAGTGCGCGCAGGAGCAAAGGTAAACAGCAGACAGACCTGAATCCTTATCTTTACAAGGTTGAACTCAAAACATTGTTCAGTTTGTCTCGGTGACGTATAATGGAAGAAAGGGCAGGCAACTGGTCGACTTCATTTAAATAAACAAATAAAAAATAAGATAAACTCTCAGGAATAGATAAAAAATAACAAAAAAATTGTAAAGTTGAGAAAGCGAGAGCGCGCGACCGCACTCAAGCAAACACAAACAGCACAGCACGATGCGTATTTTTTTAAATTGACAAAATAAATCAAAAATAAATCAAAAATAAAAATAAGTGGAAAAGGCGAGAGTGCGAGAGCAAACAGGAGCAAAGACAAGCAGCGCAGCTTGATGCGTAGTAAAAAAAATAATAAATAGACAACTGGTCGACATCATTAGAAATAAAAACCCAAAAGATTAGATAGACAAACAAATAAACACATAAATGTTGAGAGAAGGGCAGTGCGCGCAGGAGCAAAGGTAAACAGCAGACAGACCTGAATCCTTATCTTTCCAAGGTCGACCTCAGAACTTTGTTCAGTTTGTCTCGGTGACGGATAATGGAAGGAAGGTCAGGCAACTGGTCGACTTCATTTAAATAAACAAATAAAAAATAAGATAAACTCTCAGGAATAGATAAATAATAACAAAAAAATTGTAAAGTGGAGAAAGCGAGAGCGCGCGAATGCACTCAAGCAAACACAAACAGCACAGCACGATGCGTATTTTTTTTAAAAATTGACAAAATAAATCAAAAATAAATCAAAAATAAAAATAAGTGGAATAGGCGAGAGTGCGCGAGCACACAGGAGCAAAGACAAGCAGCGCAGCTTGATGCGTAGTAAAAAAAATAATAAATAGACAACTGGTCGACATCATTAGAAATAAAAACCCAAAAGATTAGATAGACAAACAAACAAACACATAAATATGGAGAGAAGGGCAGTGCGCGCAGGAGCAAAGGTAAACAGCAGACAGACCTGAATCCTTATCTTTACAAGGTCGACCTCAGAACTTTGTTCAGTTTGTCTCGGTGACGGATAATGGAAGGAAGGGCAGGCAACTGGTCGACTTCATTTAAATAAACAAATAAATAATAAGATAAACTCTCAGGAATAGATAAATAATAACAAAAAAATTGTAAAGTGGAGAAAGCGAGAGCGCGCGAATGCACTCAAGCAAACACAAACAGCACAGCACGATGCGTATTTATTTTTAAATTGACAAAATAAATCAAAAATAAATCAAAAATAAAAATAAGTGGAAAAGGCGAGAGTGCGCGAGCACACAGGAGCAAAGACAAGCAGCGCAGCTTGATGCGTAGTAAAAAAAATAATAAATAGACAACTGGTCGACCTCATTAGAAATAAAAACCCAAAAGATTAGATAGACAAACAAACAAACACATAAATGTGGAGAGAAGGGCAGTGCGTGCAGGAGCAAAGGTAAACAGCAGACAGACCTGAATCCTTATCTTTACAAGGTCGACCTCAGAACTTTGTTCAGTTTGTCTCGGTGACGGATAATGGAAGGAAGGGCAGGCAACTGGTCGACTTCATTTAAATAAACAAATAAAAAATAAGATAAACTCTCAGGAATAGATAAATAATAACAAAAAAATTGTAAAGTGGAGAAAGCGAGAGCGCGCGAATGCACTCAAGCAAACACAAACAGCACAGCACGATGCGTATTTTTTTTAAAAATTGACAAAATAAATCAAAAATAAATCAAAAATAAAAATAAGTGGAATAGGCGAGAGTGCGCGAGCACACAGGAGCAAAGACAAGCAGCGCAGCTTGATGCGTAGTAAAAAAAATAATAAATAGACAACTGGTCGACCTCATTAGAAATAAAAACCCAAAAGTTTAGATAGACAAACAAACAAACACATAAATGTGGAGAGAAGGGAAGTGCGCGCAGGAGCAAAGGTAAAGAGCAGACAAACCTGAATCCTTATCTTTACAAGGTCGACCTCAGAACTTTGTTCAGTTTGTCTCGGTGACGGATAATGGAAGGAAGGGCAGGCAACTGGTCGACTTCATTTAAATAAACAAATAAAAAATAAGATAAACTCTCAGGAATAGATAAATAATAACAAAAAAATTGTAAAGTGGAGAAAGCGAGAGCGCGCGAATGCACTCAAGCAAACACAAACAGCACAGCACGATGCGTATTTTTTTTTTAAATTTACAAAATAAATCAAAAATAAATCAAAAATAAAAATAAGTGGAAAAGGCGAGAGTGCGCGAGCACACAGGAGCAAAGACAAGCAGCGCAGCTTGATGCGTAGTAAAAAAAATAATAAATAGACAACTGGTCGACCTCTTTAGAAATAAAAACCCAAAAGATTAGATAGACAAACAAACAAACACATAAATGTGGAGAGAAGGGCAGTGCGCGCAGGAGCAAAGGTAAACAGCAGACAGACCTGAATCCTTATCTTTACAAGGTCGACCTCAAAACTTTGTTCAGTTTGTCTCGGTGACGGATAATGGAAGGAAGGGCAGGCAACTTGTCGACTTCATTTAAATAAACAAATAAAAAATAAGATAAACTCTCAGGAATAGATAAATAATAACAAAAAAATTGTAAAGTGGAGAAAGCGAGAGCGCGCGAATGCACTCAAGCAAACACAAACAGCACAGCACGATGCGTATTTTTTTTAAAAATTGACAAAATAAATCAAAAATAAATCAAAAATAAAAATAAGTGGAATAGGCGAGAGTGCGCGAGCACACAGGAGCAAAGACAAGCAGCGCAGCTTGATGCGTAGTAAAAAAAATAATAAATAGACAACTGGTCGACCTCATTAGAAATAAAAACCCAAAAGATTAGATAGACAAACAAACAAACACATAAATGTGGAGAGAAGGGCAGTGCGTGCAGGAGCAAAGGTAAACAGCAGACAGACCTGAATCCTTATCTTTACAAGGTCGACCTCAGAACTTTGTTCAGTTTGTCTCGGTGATGGATAATGGAAGGAAGGGCAGGCAACTGGTCGACTTCATTTAAATAAACAAATAAAAAATAAGATAAACTCTCGGGAATAGATAAATAATAACAAAAAAATTGTAAAGTGGAGAAAGCGAGAGCGCGCGAATGCACTCAAGAAAACACAAACAGCAAAGCACGATGCGTATTTTTTTTTAAATTGACAAAATAAATCAAAAATAAATCAAAAATAAAAATAAGTGGAAAAGGCGAGAGTGCGCGAGCACACAGGAGCAAAGAAAAGTAGCGCAGCTTGATGCGTAGTAAAAAAAATAATCAATAGACAACTGGTCGACCTCTTTAGAAATAAAAACCCAAAAGATTAGATAGACAAACAAACAAACACATAAATGTGGAGAGAAGGGCAGTGCGCGCAGGAGCAAAGGTAAACAGCAGACAGACCTGAATCCTTATCTTTACAAGGTTGAACTCAAAACATTGTTCAGTTTGTCTCGGTGACGTATAATGGAAGAAAGGGCAGGCAACTGGTCGACTTCATTTAAATAAACAAATAAAAAATAAGATAAACTCTCAGGAATAGATAAAAAATAACAAAAAAATTGTAAAGTTGAGAAAGCGAGAGCGCGCGACCGCACTCAAGCAAACACAAACAGCACAGCACGATGCGTATTTTTTTAAATTGACAAAATAAATCAAAAATAAATCAAAAATAAAAATAAGTGGAAAAGGCGAGAGTGCGAGAGCAAACAGGAGCAAAGACAAGCAGCGCAGCTTGATGCGTAGTAAAAAAAATAATAAATAGACAACTGGTCGACATCATTAGAAATAAAAACCCAAAAGATTAGATAGACAAACAAATAAACACATAAATGTTGAGAGAAGGGCAGTGCGCGCAGGAGCAAAGGTAAACAGCAGACAGACCTGAATCCTTATCTTTCCAAGGTCGACCTCAGAACTTTGTTCAGTTTGTCTCGGTGACGGATAATGGAAGGAAGGTCAGGCAACTGGTCGACTTCATTTAAATAAACAAATAAAAAATAAGATAAACTCTCAGGAATAGATAAATAATAACAAAAAAATTGTAAAGTGGAGAAAGCGAGAGCGCGCGAATGCACTCAAGCAAACACAAACAGCACAGCACGATGCGTATTTTTTTTAAAAATTGACAAAATAAATCAAAAATAAATCAAAAATAAAAATAAGTGGAATAGGCGAGAGTGCGCGAGCACACAGGAGCAAAGACAAGCAGCGCAGCTTGATGCGTAGTAAAAAAAATAATAAATAGACAACTGGTCGACATCATTAGAAATAAAAACCCAAAAGATTAGATAGACAAACAAACAAACACATAAATATGGAGAGAAGGGCAGTGCGCGCAGGAGCAAAGGTAAACAGCAGACAGACCTGAATCCTTATCTTTACAAGGTCGACCTCAGAACTTTGTTCAGTTTGTCTCGGTGACGGATAATGGAAGGAAGGGCAGGCAACTGGTCGACTTCATTTAAATAAACAAATAAATAATAAGATAAACTCTCAGGAATAGATAAATAATGACAAAAAAATTGTAAAGTGGAGAAAGCGAGAGCGCGCGAATGCACTCAAGCAAACACAAACAGCACAGCACGATGCGTATTTATTTTTAAATTGACAAAATAAATCAAAAATAAATCAAAAATAAAAATAAGTGGAAAAGGCGAGAGTGCGCGAGCACACAGGAGCAAAGACAAGCAGCGCAGCTTGATGCGTAGTAAAAAAAATAATAAATAGACAACTGGTCGACCTCATTAGAAATAAAAACCCAAAAGATTAGATAGACAAACAAACAAACACATAAATGTGGAGAGAAGGGCAGTGCGTGCAGGAGCAAAGGTAAACAGCAGACAGACCTGAATCCTTATCTTTACAAGGTCGACCTCAGAACTTTGTTCAGTTTGTCTCGGTGACGGATAATGGAAGGAAGGGCAGGCAACTGGTCGACTTCATTTAAATAAACAAATAAAAAATAAGATAAACTCTCAGGAATAGATAAATAATAACAAAAAAATTGTAAAGTGGAGAAAGCGAGAGCGCGCGAATGCACTCAAGCAAACACAAACAGCACAGCACGATGCGTATTTTTTTTAAAAATTGACAAAATAAATCAAAAATAAATCAAAAATAAAAATAAGTGGAATAGGCGAGAGTGCGCGAGCACACAGGAGCAAAGACAAGCAGCGCAGCTTGATGCGTAGTAAAAAAAATAATAAATAGACAACTGGTCGACCTCATTAGAAATAAAAACCCAAAAGTTTAGATAGACAAACAAACAAACACATAAATGTGGAGAGAAGGGCAGTGCGCGCAGGAGCAAAGGTCAACAGCAGACAGACCTGAATCCTTATCTTTCCAAGGTCGACCTCAGAACTTTGTTCAGTTTGTCTCCGTGACGGATAATGGAAGGAAGGGCAGGCAACTGGTCGACTTCATTTAAATAAACAAATAAAAAATAAGATAAACTCTCAGGAATAGATAAATAATAACAAAAAAATTGTAAAGTGGAGAAAGCGAGAGCGCGCGAATGCACTCAAGCAAACACAAACAGCACAGCACGATGCGAAATTTTTTTTAAATTGACAAAATAAATCAAAAATAAATCAAAAATAAAAATAAGTGGAAAAGGCGAGAGTGCGCGAGCACACAGGAGCAAAGACAAGCAGCGCAGCTTGATGCGTAGTTAAAAAAATAATAAATAGACAACTGGTCGACCTCATTAGAAATAAAAACCCAAAAGATTAGATAGACAAACAAACAAACACATAAATGTGGAGAGAAGGGCAGTGCGGGCAGTAGCAAAGGTCAACAGCAGACAGACCTGAATCCTTATCTTTCCAAGGTCGACCTCAGAACTTTGTTCAGTTTGTCTCCGTGACGGATAATGGAAGGAAGGGCAGGTAACTGGTCGACTTCATTTAAATAAACAAATAAAAAATAAGATAAACTCTCAGGAATAGATAAATAATAACAAAAAAATTGTAAAGTGGAGAAAGCGAGAGCGCGCGAATGCACTCAAGCAAACACAAACAGCACAGCACGATGCGAATTTTTTTTTTAAATTGACAAAATAAATAAAAATAAATCAAAAATAAAAATAAGTGGAAAAGGCGAGAGTGCGCGAGCACACAGGAGCAAAGAAAAGCAGCGCAGCTTGATGCGTAGTTAAAAAAATAATAAATAGACAACTGGTCGACCTCATTAGAAATAAAAACCCAAAAGATTAGATAGACAAACAAACAAACAAACACATAAATGTGGAGAGAAGGGCAGTGCGTGCAGGAGCAAAGGTAAACAGCAGACAGACCTGAATCCTTATCTTTACAAGGTCGACCTCAGAACTTTGTTCAGTTTGTCTCGGTAACGGATAATGGAAGGAAGGGCAGGCAACTGGTCGACTTCATTTAAATAAACAAATAAAAAATAAGATAAACTCTCAGGAATAGATAAATAATAACAAAAAAATTGTAAAGTGGAGAAAGCGAGAGCGCGGGAATGCACTCAAGCAAACACAAACAGCACAGCACGATGCGTATTTTTTTTTAATTTGACAAAATAAATAAAAAATAAATCAAAAATAAAAATAAGTGGAAAAGGCGAGAGTGCGCGAGCACACAGGAGCAAACACAAGCAGCGCAGCTTGATGCGTGGTAAAAAAAATAATAAATAGACAACTGGTCGACCTCATTAGAAATAAAAACCCAAAAGATTAGATAGACAAACAAACAAACACATAAATATGGAGAGAAGGGCAGTGCGCGCAGGAGCAAAGGTAAACAGCAGACAGACCTGAATCCTTGTCTTTACAAGGTCGACCTCAGAACTTTGTTCAGTTTGTCTCGGTGACGGGTAATGGAAGGAAGGGCAGGCAACTGGTCCACTTCATTTAAATAAACAAATAAAAATAAGATAAACTCTCAGGAATAGATAAATAATAACAAAAAATTGTAAAGTGGAGAAAGCGAGAGCGCGCGAATGCACTCAAGCAAACACAAACAGCACAGCACGATGCGTATTTTTTTTAAAATTGACAAAATAAATAAAAAATAAATCAAAAATAAAAATAAGTGGAAAAGGCGAGAGTGCGCGAGCACACAGGAGCAAACACAAGCAGCGCAGCTTGATGCGTGGTAAAAAAAATAATAAATAGACAACTGATCGACCTCATTAGAAATAAAAACCCAAAAGATTAGATAGACAAACAAACAAACACATAAATGTGGAGAGAAGGGCAGTGCGCGCAGGAGCAAAGGTAAACAGCAGACAGACCTGAATCCTTGTCTTTACAAGGTCGACCTCAGAACTTTGTTCAGTTTGTCTCGGTGACGGGTAATGGAAGGAAGGGCAGGCAACTGGTCCACTTCATTTAAATAAACAAATAAAAATAAGATAAACTCTCAGGAATAGATAAATAATAACAAAAAATTGTAAAGTGGAGAAAGCGAGAGCGCGCGAATGCACTCAAGCAAACACAAACAGCACAGCACGATGCGTATTTTTTTTAAAATTGACAAAATAAATAAAAAATAAATCAAAAATAAAAATAAGTGGAAAAGGCGAGAGTGCGCGAGCACACAGGAGCAAACACAAGCAGCGCAGCTTGATGCGTAGTAAAAAAAATAATAAATAGACAACTGGTCGACCTCATTAGAAATAAAAACCCAAAAGATTAGATAGACAAACAAACAAACACCTAAATGTGGAGAGAAGGGCAGTGCGCGCAGGAGCAATGGTAAACAGCAGACAGACCTGAATCCTTATCTTTACAAGCTCGACCTCAGAACTTTGTTCAGTTTGTCTCGGTGACGGATAATGGAAGGGAGGGGAGGTAACTGGTCGACTTCATTTAAATAAACAAATAAAACATAAGATAAACTCTCAGGAATAGATAAATAATAACAGAAAATTGTAAAGTGCAGAAAGCGAGAGCGCGCGAATGCACTCAAGCAAACCCAAACAGCACAGCACGATGGGTATTTTTTTTAAATTGACAAAATAAATCAAAAATAATTCAAAAATAAAAATAAGTGGAAAAGGCGAGAGTGCGCGAGCACACAGGAGCAAAGACAAGCAGCGCAGCTTGATGCATAGTAAAAAAATAATAAATAGACAACTGGTCGACCTCATTAGAAATAAAAACCCAAAAGATTAGATAGACAAACAAACAAACACATAAATGTGGAGAGAAGGGCAGTGCGGGAAGGAGCAAAGGTAAACAGCAGACAGACCTGAATCCTTATCTTTACAAGGTCGACCTCAGAACTTTGTTCAGTTTGTCTCGGTGACGGATAATGGAAGGTAGGGCAGGCAACAGGTCGACTTCATTTAAATAAACAAATAAATAATAAGATAAACTCTCAGGAATAGATAAATAATAACAAAAAATTGTAAAGTGGAGAAAGCGAGAGCGCGCGAATGCACTCAAGCAAACACAAACAGCACAGCACGATGCGTATTTTTTTTAAATTGACAAAATAAATCAAAAATAAATCAAAAATAAAAATAAGTGGAAAAGGCGAGAGTGCGCGAGCACACAGGAGCAAAGACAAGCAGCGCAGCTTGATGCGTAGTTAAAAAAATAATAAATAGACAACTGGTCGACCTCATTAGAAATAAAAACCCAAAAGATTAGATAGACAAACAAACAAACACATAAATGTGGAGAGAAGGGCAGTGCGGGCAGTAGCAAAGGTCAACAGCAGACAGACCTGAATCCTTATCTTTCCAAGGTCGACCTCAGAACTTTGTTCAGTTTGTCTCCGTGACGGATAATGGAAGGAAGGGCAGGCAACGGGTCGACTTCATTTAAATAAACAAATAAAAAATAAGATAAACTCTCAGGAATAGATAAATAATAACAAAAAAATTGTAAAGTGGAGAAAGCGAGAGCGCGCGAATGCACTCAAGCAAACACAAACAGCACAGCACGATGCGAATTTTTTTTTTAAATTGACAAAATAAATCAAAAATAAATCAAAAATAAAAATAAGTGGAAAAGGCGAGAGTGCGCGAGCACACAGGAGCAAAGAAAAGCAGCGCAGCTTGATGCGTAGTTAAAAAAATAATAAATAGACAACTGGTCGACCTCATTAGAAATAAAAACCCAAAAGATTAGATAGACAAACAAACAAACAAACACATAAATGTGGAGAGAAGGGCAGTGCGTGCAGGAGCAAAGGTAAACAGCAGACAGACCTGAATCCTTATCTTTACAAGGTCGACCTCAGAACTTTGTTCAGTTTGTCTCGGTAACGGATAATGGAAGGAAGGGCAGGCAACTGGTCGACTTCATTTAAATAAACAAATAAAAAATAAGATAAACTCTCAGGAATAGATAAATAATAACAAAAAAATTGTAAAGTGGAGAAAGCGAGAGCGCGGGAATGCACTCAAGCAAACACAAACAGCACAGCACGATGCGTATTTTTTTTAAAATTGACAAAATAAATAAAAAATAAATCAAAAATAAAAATAAGTGGAAAAGGCGAGAGTGCGCGAGCACACAGGAGCAAACACAAGCAGCGCAGCTTGATGCGTGGTAAAAAAAATAATAAATAGACAACTGGTCGACCTCATTAGAAATAAAAACCCAAAAGATTAGATAGACAAACAAACAAACACATAAATATGGAGAGAAGGGCAGTGCGCGCAGGAGCAAAGGTAAACAGCAGACAGACCTGAATCCTTGTCTTTACAAGGTCGACCTCAGAACTTTGTTCAGTTTGTCTCGGTGACGGGTAATGGAAGGAAGGGCAGGCAACTGGTCCACTTCATTTAAATAAACAAATAAAAATAAGATAAACTCTCAGGAATAGATAAATAATAACAAAAAATTGTAAAGTGGAGAAAGCGAGAGCGCGCGAATGCACTCAAGCAAACACAAACAGCACAGCACGATGCGTATTTTTTTTAAAATTGACAAAATAAATAAAAAATAAATCAAAAATAAAAATAAGTGGAAAAGGCGAGAGTGCGCGAGCACACAGGAGCAAACACAAGCAGCGCAGCTTGATGCGTGGTAAAAAAAATAATAAATAGACAACTGATCGACCTCATTAGAAATAAAAACCCAAAAGATTAGATAGACAAACAAACAAACACATAAATGTGGAGAGAAGGGCAGTGCGCGCAGGAGCAAAGGTAAACAGCAGACAGACCTGAATCCTTGTCTTTACAAGGTCGACCTCAGAACTTTGTTCAGTTTGTCTCGGTGACGGGTAATGGAAGGAAGGGCAGGCAACTGGTCCACTTCATTTAAATAAACAAATAAAAATAAGATAAACTCTCAGGAATAGATAAATAATAACAAAAAATTGTAAAGTGGAGAAAGCGAGAGCGCGCGAATGCACTCAAGCAAACACAAACAGCACAGCACGATGCGTATTTTTTTTTAAAATTGACAAAATAAATAAAAAATAAATCAAAAATAAAAATAAGTGGAAAAGGCGAGAGTGCGCGAGCACACAGGAGCAAACACAAGCAGCGCAGCTTGATGCGTAGTAAAAAAAATAATAAATAGACAACTGGTCGACCTCATTAGAAATAAAAACCCAAAAGATTAGATAGACAAACAAACAAACACCTAAATGTGGAGAGAAGGGCAGTGCGCGCAGGAGCAATGGTAAACAGCAGACAGACCTGAATCCTTATCTTTACAAGGTCGACCTCAGAACTTTGTTCAGTTTGTCTCGGTGACGGATAATGGAAGGGAGGGGAGGTAACTGGTCGACTTCATTTAAATAAACAAATAAAACATAAGATAAACTCTCAGGAATAGATAAATAATAACAAAAAATTGTAAAGTGCAGAAAGCGAGAGCGCGCGAATGCACTCAAGCAAACCCAAACAGCACAGCACGATGGGTATTTTTTTTAAATTGACAAAATAAATCAAAAATAATTCAAAAATAAAAATAAGTGGAAAAGGCGAGAGTGCGCGAGCACACAGGAGCAAAGACAAGCAGCGCAGCTTGATGCATAGTAAAAAAAATAATAAATAGACAACTGGTCGACCTCATTAGAAATAAAAACCCAAAAGATTAGATAGACAAACAAACAAACACATAAATGTGGAGAGAAGGGCAGTGCGGGAAGGAGCAAAGGTAAACAGCAGACAGACCTGAATCCTTATCTTTACAAGGTCGACCTCAGAAACTTTGTTCAGTTTGTCTCGGTGACGGATAATGGAAGGTAGGGCAGGCAACAGGTCGACTTCATTTAAATAAACAAATAAATAATAAGATAAACTCTCAGGAATAGATAAATAATAACAAAAAATTGTAAAGTGGAGAAAGCGAGAGCGCGCGAATGCACTCAAGCAAACACAAACAGCACAGCACGATGCGTATTTTTTTTAAATTGACAAAATAAATCAAAAATAAATCAAAAATAAAAATAAGTGGAAAAGGCGAGAGTGCGCGAGCACACAGGAGCAAAGACAAGCAGCGCAGCTTGATGCGTAGTAAAAAAATAATAAATAGACAACTGGTCGACCTCTTTAGAAATAAAAACCCAAAAGATTAGATAGACAAACAAACAAACACATAAATGTGGAGAGAAGGGCAGTGCGCGCAGGAGCAAAGGTAAACAGCAGACAGACCTGAATCCTTATCTTTACAAGGTCGACCTCAAAACTTTGTTCAGTTTGTCTCGGTGACGGATAATGGAAGGAAGGGCAGGCAACTGGTCGACTTCATTTAAATAAACAAATAAAAAATAAGATAAACTCTCAGGAATAGATAAATAATAACAAAAAAATTGTAAAGTGGAGAAAGCGAGAGCGCGCGAATGCACTCAAGCAAACACAAACAGCACAGCACGATGCGTATTTTTTTTAAAAATTGACAAAATAAATCAAAAATAAATCAAAAATAAAAATAAGTGGAATAGGCGAGAGTGCGCGAGCACACAGGAGCAAAGACAAGCAGCGCAGCTTGATGCGTAGTAAAAAAAATAATAAATAGACAACTGGTCGTCCTCATTAGAAATAAAAACCCAAAAGATTAGATAGACAAACAAACAAACACATAAATGTGGAGAGAAGGGCAGTGCGTGCAGGAGCAAAGGTAAACAGCAGACAGACCTGAATCCTTATCTTTACAAGGTCGACCTCAGAACTTTGTTCAGTTTGTCTCGGTGACGGATAATGGAAGGAAGGGCAGGCAACTGGTCGACTTCATTTAAATAAACAAATAAAAAATAAGATAAACTCTCAGGAATAGATAAAAAATAACAAAAAAATTGTAAAGTTGAGAAAGCGAGAGCGCGCGACCGCACTCAAGCAAACACAAACAGCACAGCACGATGCGTATTTTTTTAAATTGACAAAATATATCAAAAATAAATCAAAAATAAAAATAAGTGGAAAAGGCGAGAGTGCGAGAGCAAACAGGAGCAAAGACAAGCAGCGCAGCTTGATGCGTAGTAAAAAAAATAATAAATAGACAACTGGTCGACATCATTAGAAATAAAAACCCAAAAGATTAGATAGACAAACAAATAAACACATAAATGTTGAGAGAAGGGCAGTGCGCGCAGGAGCAAAGGTAAACAGCAGACAGACCTGAATCCTTATCTTTACCAAGGTTGACCTCAGAACTTTGTTCAGTTTGTCTCGGTGACGGATAATGGAAGGAAGGTCAGGCAACTGGTCGACTTCATTTAAATAAACAAATAAAAAATGAGATAAACTCTCAGGAATAGATAAATAATAACAAAAAATTGTAAAGTGGAGAAAGCGAGAGCGCGCGAATGCACTCAAGAAAACACAAACAGCACAGCACGATGCGTATTTTTTTAAAATTGACAAAATAAATCAAAAATAAATCAAAAAAAAAATAAGTGGAAAAGGCGAGAGTGCGCGAGCACACAGGAGCAAAGACAAGCAGCGCAGCTTGATGCGTAGTAAAAAAAATAATAAATAGACAACTGGTCGACATCATTAGAAATAAAAACCCAAAAGATTAGATAGACAAACAAACAAACACATAAATGTGGAGAGAAGGGCAGTGCGCGCAGGAGCAAAGGTAAACAGCAGACAGACCTGAATCCTTATCTTTACAAGGTTGACCTCAGAACTTTGTTCAGTTTGTCTCGGTGACGGATAATGGAAGGAAGGTCAGGCAACTGGTCGACTTCATTTAAATAAACAAATAAAAAATGAGATAAACTCTCAGGAATAGATAAATAATAACAAAAAATTGTAAAGTGGAGAAAGCGAGAGCGCGCGAATGCACTCAAGAAAACACAAACAGCACAGCACGATGCGTATTTTTTTTAAAATTGACAAAATAAATCAAAAATAAATCAAAAAAAAAATAAGTGGAAAAGGCGAGAGTGCGCGAGCACACAGGAGCAAAGACAAGCAGCGCAGCTTGATGCGTAGTAAAAAAAATAATAAATAGACAACTGGTCGACATCATTAGAAATAAAAACCCAAAAGATTAGATAGACAAACAAACAAACACATAAATGTGGAGAGAAGGGCAGTGCGCGCAGGAGCAAAGGTAAACAGCAGACAGACCTGAATCCTTATCTTTACAAGGTCGACCTCAGAACTTTGTTCAGTTTGTCTCGGTGACGGATAATGGAAGGAAGGGCAGGCAACTGGTCGACTTCATTTAAATAAACAAATAAATAATAAGATAAACTCTCAGGAATAGATAAATAATAACAAAAAAATTGTAAGGTGGAGAAAGCGAGAGCGCGCGAATGCACTCAAGAAAACACAAACAGCACAGCACGATGCGTATTTTTTTTAAAATTGACAAAATCAAAAATAAATCAAAAATAAAAATAAGTGGAAAAGGCGAGAGTGCGCGAGCACACAGGAGCAAAGACAAGCAGCGCAGCTTGATGCGTAGTAAAAAAAATAATAAATAGACAACTGGTCGACCTCATTAGAAATAAAAACCCAAAAGATTAGATAGATAAACAAACAAACACATAAATGTGGAGAGAAGGGCAGTGCGCGCAGGAGCAAAGGTAAACAGCAGACAGACCTGAATCCTTATCTTTTCAAGGTCGACCTCAGAACTTTGTTCAGTTTGTCTCGTTGACGGATAATGGAAGGAAGGGCAGGCAACTGGTCGACTTCATTTAAATAAACAAATAAAAAATAAGATAAACTCTCAGGAATAGATAAATAATAACAAAAAAATTGTAAAGTGGAGAAAGCGAGAGCGCGCGAATGCACTCAAGCAAACACAAACAGCACAGCACGATGCGTTTTTTTTTTAAATTGACAAAATAAATCAAAAATAAAAATAAGTGGAAAAGTCGAGAGTGCGCGAGCACACAGGAGCAAACACAAGCAGCGCAGCTTGATGCGTAGTAAAAAAAATAATAAATAGACAACTGGTCGACCTCATTAGAAATAAAAACCCAAAAGATTAGATAGACAAACAAACAAACACATAAATGTGGAGAGAAGGGCAGTGCGCGCAGGAGCAAAGGTAAACAGCAGACAGACCTGAATCCTTGTCTTTACAAGGTCGACCTCAGAACTTTGTTCAGTTTGTCTCGGTGACGGATAATGGAAGGAAGGGCAGGCAACTGGTCGACTTCATTTAAATAAAAATAAAAAATAAGATAAACTCTCAGGAATAGATAAATAATAACAAAAAATTGTAAAGTGGAGAAAGCGAGAGCGCGCGAATGCACTCAAGCAAACACAAACAGCACAGCACGATGCGTTTTTTTTTTAAAATTGACAAAATAAATAAAAATAAATCAAAAATAAAAATAAGTGGAAAAGGCGAGAGTGCGCGATCACACAGGAGCAAACACAAGCAGCGAAGCTTGATGCGTTGTAAAAAAAAATAATAAATAGACAACTGGTCGACCTCATTAGAAATAAAAACCCAAAAGATTAGATAGACAAACAAACAAACACATAAATGTGGAGAGAAGGGCAGTGCGCGCAGGAGCAAAGGTAAACAGCAGACAGACCTGAATCCTTGTCTTTTCAAGGTCGACCTCAGAACATTGTTCAGTTTGTCTCGGTGACGGATAATGGAAGGAAGGGCAGGCAACTGGTCGACTTCATTTAAATAAACAAATAAAAAATAAGATAAAATCTCAGGAATAGATAAATAATAACAAAAAAATTGTAAAGTGGAGAAAGCGAGAGCGCGCGAATGCACTCAAGCAAACACAAACAGCACAGCACGATGCGTATTTATTTTTAAATTGACAAAATAAATCAAAAATAAATCAAAAATAAAAATAAGTGGAAAAGGCGAGAGTGCGCGAGCACACAGGAGCAAAGACAAGCAGCGCAGCTTGATGCGTAGTAAAAAAAATAATAAATAGACAACTGGTCGACCTCATTAGAAATAAAAACCCAAAAGATTAGATAGACAAACAAACAAACACATAAATGTGGAGAGAAGGGCAGTGCGTGCAGGAGCAAAGGTAAACAGCAGACAGACCTGAATCCTTATCTTTACAAGGTCGACCTCAGAACTTTGTTCAGTTTGTCTCGGTGACGGATAATGGAAGGAAGGGCAGGCAACTGGTCGACTTCATTTAAATAAACAAATAAAAAATAAGATAAACTCTCAGGAATAGATAAATAATAACAAAAAAATTGTAAAGTGGAGAAAGCGAGAGCGCGCGAATGCACTCAAGCAAACACAAACAGCACAGCACGATGCGTATTTTTTTTAAAAATTGACAAAATAAATCAAAAATAAATCAAAAATAAAAATAAGTGGAATAGGCGAGAGTGCGCGAGCACACAGGAGCAAAGACAAGCAGCGCAGCTTGATGCATAGTAAAAAAAATAATAAATAGACAACTGGTCGACCTCATTAGAAATAAAAACCCAAAAGATTAGATAGACAAACAAACAAACACATAAATGTGGAGAGAAGGGCAGTGCGCGCAGGAGCAAAGGTAAACAGCAGACAGACCTGAATCCTTATCTTTACAAGGTCGACCTCAGAACTTTGTTCAGTTTGTCTCGGTGACGGATAATGGAAGGAAGGGCAGGCAACTGGTCGACTTCATTTAAATAAACAAATAAAAAATAAGATAAACTCTCAGGAATAGATAAATAATAACAAAAAAATTGTAAGGTGGAGTAAGCGAGAGCGCGCGAATGCACTCAAGAAAACACAAACAGCACAGCACGATGCGTATTTTTTTTAAAATTGACAAAATAAATCAAAAATAAATCAAAAATAAAAATAAGTGGAAAAGGCGAGAGTGCGCGAGCACACAGGAGCAAAGACAAGCAGCGCAGCTTGATGCGTAGTAAAAAAAATAATAAATGGACAACTGGTCGACCTCATTAGAAATAAAAACCCAAAAGATTAGATAGATAAACAAACAAACACATAAATGTGGAGAGAAGGGCAGTGCGCGCTGGAGCAAAGGTAAACAGCAGACAGACATGAATCCTTATCTTTACAAGGTCGACCTCAGAACTTT
>NW_025958362.1:0-37968 GCF_023159225.1 Perognathus longimembris pacificus | reverse complement strand
GTGCTGTGCTGTTTGTGTTTGCTTGAGTGCATTCGCGCGCTCTCGCTTTCTCCACTTTACAATTTTTTTGTTATTATTTATCTATTCCTGAGAGTTTATCTTATTTTATATTTGTTTATTTAAATGAAGTCGACCAGTTGCCTGCCCTTCCTTCCATTATCCGTCACCGAGACAAACTGAACAAAGTTCTGAGGTCGACCTTGTAAAGATAAGGATTCAGGTCTGTCTGCTGTTTACCTTTGCTCCTGCGCGCACTGCCCTTCTCTCCACATTTATGTGTTTGTTTGTTTGTGTATCTAATCTTTTGGGTTTTTATTTCCTATGAGGTCGACCGTTGTCTATTTATTATTTTTTTACTACGCATCAAGCTGCGCTGCTTGTCTTTGCTCCTGTGTGCTCGCGCACTCTCGCCTTTTCCACTTATTTTTATTTTTGATTTATTTTTGATTTATTTTGTCAATTTAAAAAAAAAATTCGCATCGTGCTGTGCTGTTTGTGTTTGCTTGAGTGCATTCGCGCGCTCTCGCTTTCTCCACTTTACAATGTTTTTGTTATTATTTATCTATTCCTGAGAGTTTATCTTATTTTTTATTTGTTTATTTAAATGAAGTCGACCAGTTGCCTGCCCTTCCTTCCATTATCCGTCACCGAGACAGACTGAACAAAGTTCTGAGTTCGACCTTGTAAAGATAAGGATTCAGGTCTGTCTGCTGTTTACCTTTGCTCCTGCGCGCACTGCCCTTCTCTCCACATTTATGTGTTTGTTTGTTTGTCTATCTAATCTTTTGGGTTTTTATTTCCAATGAGGTCGACCAGTTGTCTATTATTATTTTTTTTTACTACGCATCAAGCTGCGCTTCTTGTCTTTGCTCCTGTGTGCTCGCGCACTCTCGCCTTTTCCACTTATTTTTATTTTTGATTTATTTTTGATTTATTTTGTCAATTTAAAAAAAAATACGCATCGTGCTGTGCTGTTTGTGTTTGCTTGAGTGCATTCGCGCGCTCTCGCTTTCTCCACTTTACAATTTTTTTGTTATTATTTATCTATTCCTGAGAGTTTTTCTTATTTTTTATTTATTTATTTAAATGAAGTCGACCAGTTGCCTGCCCTTCCTTCCATTATCCGTCACCGAGACAAACTGAACAAAGTTCTGAGGTCGACCTTGTAAAGATAAGGATTCAGGTCTGTCTGCTGTTTACCTTTGCTCCTGCGCGCACTGCCCTTCTCTCCACATTTATGTGTTTGTTTGTTTGTCTATCTAATCTTTTGGGTTTTTATTTCCTATGAGGTCGACCAGTTGTCTATTTTTTATTTTTTTTACTACGCATCAAGCTGCGCTGCTTGTCTTTGCTCCTGTGTGCTCGCGCACTCTCGCCTTTTCCACTTATTTTTATTTTTGATTTATTTTGTCAATTTAAAAAAAAATACGCATCGTGCTGTGCTGTTTGAGTTTGCTTGAGTGCATTCGCGCGCTCTCGCTTTCTCCACTTTACAATGTTTTTGTTATTATTTATCTATTCCTGAGAGTTTATCTTATTTTTTATTTGTTTATTTAAATGAAGTCGACCAGTTGCCTGCCCTTCCTTCCATTATCCGTCACCGAGACAAACTGAACAAAGTTCTGAGGTCGACGTTGTAAAGATAAGGATTCAGGTCTGTCTGCTGTTTACCTTTGCTCCTGCGCGCACTGCCCTTCTCTCCACATTTATGTGTTTGTTTGTTTGTCTATCTAATCTTTTGGGTTTTTATTCCAAATGAGGTCGACCAGTTGTCTATTTATTATTTTTTTACTACGCATCAAGCTGCGCTGCTTGTCTTTGCTCCTGTGTGCTCGCGCACTCTCGCCTTTTCCACTTATTTTTATTTTTGATTTATTTTTGATTTATTTTGTCAATTTAAAAAAAATACGCATCGTGCTGTGCTGTTTTTGTTTGCTTGAGTGCATTCGCGCGCTCTCGCTTTCTCCACTTTACAATTTTTTTGTTATTATTTATCTATTCCTGAGAGTTTATCTTATTTTTTATTTGTTTATTTAAATGAAGTCGACCAGTTACCGGCCCTTACTTCCATTATCTGTCACCGAGACAAACTGAACAAAGTACTGAGGTCGACCTTGTAAAGATAAGGATTCAGGTCTGTCTGCTGTTTTCCTTTGCTCCTGCTCGCACTGCCCTTCTCTCCACATTTATGTGTTTGTTTGTTTGTCTATCTAATCTTTTGGGTTTTTATTTCCTATGAGGTCGACCAGTTGTCTATTTATTATTTTTTTTTACTACGCATCAAGCTGCGCTGCTTGTCTTTGCTCCTGTGTGCTCGCGCACCTCTCGCCTTTTCCACTTATTTTTATTTTTGATTTATTTTTGATTTATTTTGTCAATTTAAAAAAAAATTCGCATCGTGCTGTGCTGTTTGTGTTTGCTTGAGTGCATTCGCGCGCTCTCGCTTTCTCCACTTTACAATGTTTTTGTTACTATTTATCTATTCCTGAGAGTTTATCTTATTTTTTATTTGTTTATTTAAATGAAGTCGACCAGTTGCCTGCCCTTCCTTCCATTATCCGTCACCGAGACAAACTGAACAAAGTTCTGAGGTCGACCTTGTAAAGATAAGGATTCAGGTCTGTCTGCTGTTACCTTTGCTCCTGCGCGCACTGCCCTTCTCTCCACATTTATGTGTTTGTTTGTTTGTCTATCTAATCTTTTGGGTTTTTATTCCTAATGAGGTCGACCCAGTTGTCTATTTATTATTTTTTTTTACTACGCATCAAGCTGTGCTGCTTGTCTTTCTCCTGTGTGCTCGCGCACTCTCGCCTTTTCCACTTATTTTTATTTTTGATTCATTTTTGATTTATTTTGTCAATTTAAAAAAAAATACGCATCGTGCTGTGCTGTTTGTGTTTGCTTGAGTGCATTCGCGCGCTCTCGCTTTCTCCATTTTACAATTTTTTTGTTATTATTTATCTATTCCTGAGAGTTTATCTTATTTTTTATTTGTTTATTTAAATGAAGTCGACCAGTTGCCTGCCCTTCCTTCCATTATCCGTCACCGAGACAAAACTGAACAAATTTCTGAGGTCGACCTTGTAAAGATAAGGATTCAGGTCTGTCTGCTGTTTACCTTTGCTCCTGTGCGCACTGCCCTTCTCTCCACATTTATGTGTTTGTTTGTTTGTCTATCTAATCATTTGGGTTTTTATTTCTAATGAGGTCGACCAGTTGTCTATTTATTATTTTTTTTACTACGCATCAAGCTGCGCTGCTTGTCTTTGCTCCTGTGTGCTCGCGCACTCTCGCCTTTTCCACTTATTTTTATTTTTGATTTATTTTTGATTTATTTTGTCAATTTAAAAAAAATACGCATCGTGCTGTGCTGTTTGTGTTTGCTTGAGTGCATTCGTGCGCTGTCGCTTTCTCCACTTTACAATGTTTTTGTTATTATTTATCTATTCCTGAGAGTTTATCTTATTTTTTATTTGTTTATTTAAATGAAGTCGACCAGTTGCCTGCCCTTCCTTCCATTATCCGTCACCGAGACAAACTGAACAAAGTTCTGAGGTCGACCTTGTAAAGATAAGGATTCAGGTCTGTCTGCTGTTTACCTTTGCTCCTGCGCGCACTGTCCTTCTCTCCACATTTATGTGTTTGTTTGTTTGTCTATCTAATCTGTTGGGTTTTTATTTCCTATGAGGTCGACCAGTTGTCTATTTATTATTTTTTTTACTACGCATCAAGCTGCGCTGCTTGTCTTTGCTCCTGTGTGCTCGCGCACTCTCGCCTTTTCCACTTATTTTTATTTTTGATTTATTTTGATTTATTTTTTCAATTTAAAAAAATACGCATCGTGCTGTGCTGTTTGAGTTTGCTTGAGTGCATTCGCGCGCTCTCGCTTTCTCCACTTTACAATGTTTTTGTTATTATTTATCTATTCCTGAGAGTTTATCTTATTTTTTATTTGTTTATTTAAATGAAGTCGACCAGTTGCCTGCCCTTCCTTCCATTATCCGTCACCGAGACAAACTGAACAAATTTCTGAGGTCGACCTTGTAAAGATAAGGATTCAGGTCTGTCTGCTGTTTACCTTTGCTCCTGCGCGCACTACCCTTCTCTCCACATTTATGTGTTTGTTTGTTTGTCTATCTAATCTTTTGGGTTTTTATTCCTAATGAGGTCGACCAGTTGTCTATTTATTATTTTTTTTACTACGCATCAAGCTGCGCTGCTTGTCTTTGCTCCTGTGTGCTCGCGCACTCTCGCCTTTTCCACTTATTTTTATTTTGATTTATTTTGTCAATTTAAAAAAAAATACGCATCGTGCTGTGCTGTTTGAGTTTGCTTGAGTGCATTCGCGCGCTCTCGCTTTCTCCACTTTACAATGTTTTTGTTATTATTTATCTATTCCTGAGAGTTTATCTTATTTTTTATTTGTTTTTTTAAATGAAGTCGACCAGTTGCCTGTCCTTCCTTCCATTATCCGTCACCAAGACAAACTGAACAAATTTCTGAGGTCGACCTTGTAAAGATAAGGATTCAGGTCTGTCTGCTGTTTACCTTTGCTCCTGCGCGCACTGCCCTTCTCTCCACATTTATGTGTTTGTTTGTTTGTCTATCTAATCTTTTGGGTTTTTATTCCTAATGAGGTCGACCAGTTGTCTATTTATTATTTTTTTTACTACGCATCAAGCTGCGCTGCTTGTCTTTGCTCCTGTGTGCTCGCGCACTCTCGCCTTTTCCACTTATTTTTATTTTTGATTTATTTTTGATTTATTTTGTCAATTTAAAAAAAATACGCATCGTGCTGTGCTGTTTGTGTTTGCTTGAGTGCATTCGCGCGCTCTCGCTTTCTCCACTTTACAATATTTTTTGTTATTATTTATCTATTCCTGAGAGTTTTTCTTATTTTTTATTTGTTTATATAAATGAAGTCGACCAGTTGCCTGCCCTTCCTTCCATTATCCGTCACCGAGACAAACTGAACAAAGTTCTGAGGTCGACCTTGTAAAGATAAGGATTCAGGTCTGTCTGCTGTTTACCTTTGCTCCTGCGTGCACTGCCCTTCTCTCCACATTTATGTGTTTGTTAGTTTGTCTATCTAATCTTTTGGGTTTTTATTTCTAATGAGGTCGACCAGTTGTCTATTTATTATTTTTTTTACTACGCATCAAGCTGCGCTGCTTGTCTTTGCTCCTGTGTGCTCGCGCAATCTCGCCTTTTCCACTTATTTTTATTTTTGATTTATTTTGTCAATTTTAAATAAAAATACGCATCGTGCTGTGCTGTTTGTGTTTGCCTGAGTGCATTCGCGCGCTCTCGCTTTCTCCACTTTACAATTTTTTTTATTATTTATCTATTCCTGAGAGTTTATCTTATTTTTTATTTGTTTATTTAAATGAAGTCGACCAGTTGCCTGCCCTTCCTTCCATTATCCGTCACCGAGACAAACTGAACAAAGTTCTGAGGTCGACCTTGTAAAGATAAGGATTCAGGTCTGTCTGCTGTTTACCTTTGCTCCTGCGCGCACTGTCCTTCGCTCCACATTTATGTGTTTGTTTGTTTGTCTATCTAATCTGTTGGGTTTTTATTTCCTATGAGGTCGACCAGTTGTCTATTTATTATTTTTTTTACTACGCATCAAGCTGCGCTGCTTGTCTTTGCTCCTGTGTGCTCGCGCACTCTCGCCTTTTCCACTTATTTTTATTTTTGATTTATTTTTGATTTATTTTTTCAATTAAAAAAAATACGCATCGTGCTGTGCTGTTTGTGTTTGCTTGAGTGCATTCGCGCGCTCTCGCTTTCTCCACTTTACAATGTTTTTGTTACTATTTATCTATTCCTGAGAGTTTATCTTATTTTTTATTTGTTTATTTAAATGAAGTCGACCAGTTGCCTGCCCTTCCTTCCATTATCCGTCACCGAGACAAACTGAACAAAGTTCTGAGGTCGACCTTGTAAAGATAAGGATTCAGGTCTGTCTGCTGTTTACCTTTGCTCCTGCACGCACTGCCCTTCTCTCCACATTTATGTGTTTGTTTGTTTGTCTATCTAATCTTTTGGGTTTTTATTTCTAATGAGGTAGACCAGTTGTCTATTTATTATTTTTTTTACTACGCATCAAGCTGCGCTGCTTGTCTTTGCTCCTGTGTGTTCGCGCACTCTCGCCTTTTCCACTTATTTTTATTTTTGATTTATTTTTGATTTATTTTGTCAATTTAAAAAAATACGCATCGTGCTGTGCTGTTTGAGTTTGCTTGAGTGCATTCGCGCGCTCTCGCTTTCTCCACTTTACAATGTTTTTGTTATTATTTATCTATTCCTGAGAGTTTATCTTATTTTTTATTTGTTTATTTAAATGAAGTCGACCAGTTGCCTGCCCTTCCTTCCATTATCCGTCACCGAGACAAACTGAACAAATTTCTGAGGTCGACCTTGTAAAGATAAGGATTCAGGTCTGTCTGCTGTTTACCTTTGCTCCTGCGCGCACTACCCTTCTCTCCACATTTATGTGTTTGTTTGTTTGTCTATCTAATCTTTTGGGTTTTTATTCCTAATGAGGTCGACCAGTTGTCTATTTATTATTTTTTTTACTACGCATCAAGCTGCGCTGCTTGTCTTTGCTCCTGTGTGCTCGCGCACTCTCGCCTTTTCCACTTATTTTTATTTTTGATTCATTTTTGATTTATTTTGTCAATTTAAAAAAAAATACGCATCGTGCTGTGCTGTTTGTGTTTGCTTGAGTGCATTCGCGCGCTCTCGCTTTCTCCACTTTACAATTTTTTTGTTATTATTTATCTATTCCTGAGAGTTTATCTTATTTTTTATTTGTTTATTTAAATGAAGTCGACCAGTTGCCTGCCCTTCCTTCCATTATCCGTCACCGAGACAAAATGAACAAATTCTGAGGTCGACCTTGTAAAGATAAGGATTCAGGTCTGTCTGCTGTTTACCTTTGCTCCTGCGCGCACTGCCCTTCTCTCCACATTTATGTGTTTGTTTGTTTGTCTTTCAAATCTTTTGGGTTTTGATTTCTAATGATGTCGACCAGTTGTCTATTTATTATTTTTTTTACTACGCATCAAGCTGCGCTGCTTGTCTTTGCTCTGTGTGCTCGCGCACTCTCGCCTTTTCCACTTATTTTTATTTTTGATTTATTTTTGATTTATTTTGTCAATTTAAAAAAAAATACGCATCGTGCTGTGCTGTTTGAGTTTGCTTGAGTGCATTCGCGCGCTCTCGCTTTCTCCACTTTACAATGTTTTTGTTATTATTTATCTATTCCTGAGAGTTTTTCTTATTTTTTATTTGTTTATTTAAATGAAGTCGACCAGTTGCCTGCCCTTCCTTCCATTATCCGTCACCGAGACAAACTGAACAAAGTTCTGAGGTCGACCTTGTAAAGATAAGGATTCAGGTCTGTCTGCTGTTTACCTTTGCTCCTGCGCGCACTGCCCTTCTCTCCACATTTATGTGTTTGTTAGTTTGTCTATCTAATCTTTTGGGTTTTTATTTCTAATGAGGTCGACCAGTTGTCTATTTATTATTTTTTTTACTACTCATCAAGCTGCGCTGCTTGTCTTTGCTCCTGTGTGCTCGCGCAATCTCGCCTTTTCCACTTATTTTTATTTTTGATTTATTTTGTCAATTTTAAAAAAAAATACGCATCGTGCTGTGCTGTTTGTGTTTGCTTGAGTGCATTCGCGCGCTCTCGCTTTCTCCACTTTACAATTTTTTTTATTATTTATCTATTCCTGAGAGTTTATCTTATTTTTTATTTGTTTATTTAAATGAAGTCGACCAGTTGCCTGCCCTTCCTTCCATTATCCGTCACCGAGACAAACTGAACAAAGTTCTGAGGTCGACCTTGTAAAGATAAGGATTCAGGTCTGTCTGCTGTTTACCTTTGCTCCTGCGCGCACTGCCCTTCTCTCCACATTTATGTGTTTGTTTGTTTGTCTATCTAATCTTTTGGGTTTTTATTCCTAATGAGGTCGACCAGTTGTCTATTTATTGTTTTTTTTACTACGCATCAAGCTGCGCTGCTTGTCTTTGCTCCTGTGTGCTCGCGCACTCTCGCCTTTTCCACTTATTTTTATTTTTGATTTATTTTTGATTTATTTTGTCAATTTAAAAAAAATACGCATCGTGCTGTGCTGTTTGTGTTTGCTTGAGTGCATTCGTGCGCTGTCGCTTTCTCCACTTTACAATGTTTTTGTTATTATTTATCTATTCCTGAGAGTTTATCTTATTTTTTATTTGTTTATTTAAATGAAGTCGACCAGTTGCCTGCCCTTCCTTCCATTATCCGTCACCGAGACAAACTGAACAAAGTTCTGAGGTCGACCTTGTAAAGATAAGGATTCAGGTCTGTCTGCTGTTTACCTTTGCTCCTGCGCGCACTGTCCTTCGCTCCACATTTATGTGTTTGTTTGTTTGTCTATCTAATCTGTTGGGTTTTTATTTCCTATGAGGTCGACCAGTTGTCTATTTATTATTTTTTTTACTACGCATCAAGCTGCGCTGCTTGTCTTTGCTCCTGTGTGCTCGCGCACTCTCGCCTTTTCCACTTATTTTTATTTTTGATTTATTTTTGATTTATTTTTTCAATTAAAAAAAATACGCATCGTGCTGTGCTGTTTGTGTTTGCTTGAGTGCATTCGCGCGCTCTCGCTTTCTCCACTTTACAATGTTTTTGTTACTATTTATCTATTCCTGAGAGTTTATCTTATTTTTTATTTGTTTATTTAAATGAAGTCGACCAGTTGCCTGCCCTTCCTTCCATTATCCGTCACCGAGACAAACTGAACAAGTTCTGAGGTCGACCTTGTAAAGATAAGGATTCAGGTCTGTCTGCTGTTTACCTTTGCTCCTGCGCGCACTGCCCTTCTCTCCACATTTATGTGTTTGTTTGTTTGTCTATCTAATCTTTTGGGTTTTTATTTCTAATGAGGTCGACCAGTTGTCTATTTATTATTTTTTTTACTACGCATCAAGCTGCGCTGCTTGTCTTTGCTCCTGTGTGTTCGCGCACTCTCGCCTTTTCCACTTATTTTTATTTTTGATTTATTTTTGATTTATTTTGTCAATTTAAAAAAATACGCATCGTGCTGTGCTGTTTGAGTTTGCTTGAGTGCATTCGCGCGCTCTCGCTTTCTCCACTTTACAATGTTTTTGTTATTATTTATCTATTCCTGAGAGTTTATCTTATTTTTTATTTGTTTTTTTAAATGAAGTCGACCAGTTGCCTGTCCTTCCTTCCATTATCCGTCACCAAGACAAACTGAACAAATTTCTGAGGTCGACCTTGTAAAGATAAGGATTCAGGTCTGTCTGCTGTTTACCTTTGCTCCTGCGCGCACTGCCCTTCTCTCCACATTTATGTGTTTGTTTGTTTGTCTATCTAATCTTTTGGGTTTTTATTTCCTATGAGGTCGACCAGTTGTCTATTTATTATTTTTTTTTACTACGCATCAAGCTGCGCTGCTTGTCTTTGCTCCTGTGTGCTCGCGCACTCTCGCCTTTTCCACTTATTTTTATTTTTGATTTATTTTTGATTTATTTTGTCAATTTAAAAAAAAATTCGCATCGTGCTGTGCTGTTTGTGTTTGCTTGAGTGCATTCGCGCGCTCTCGCTTTCTCCACTTTACAATGTTTTTGTTACTATTTATCTATTCCTGAGAGTTTATCTTATTTTTTATTTGTTTATTTAAATGAAGTCGACCAGTTGCCTGCCCTTCCTTCCATTATCCGTCACCGAGACAAACTGAACAAAGTTCTGAGGTCGACCTTGTAAAGATAAGGATTCAGGTCTGTCTGCTGTTTACCTTTGCTCCTGCGCGCACTGCCCTTCTCTCCACATTTATGTGTTTGTTTGTTTGTCTATCTAATCTTTTGGGTTTTTATTCCTAATGAGGTCGACCAGTTGTCTATTTATTATTTTTTTTACTACGCATCAAGCTGTGCTGCTTGTCTTTCTCCTGTGTGCTCGCGCACTCTCGCCTTTTCCACTTATTTTTATTTTTGATTCATTTTTGATTTATTTTGTCAATTTAAAAAAAAATACGCATCGTGCTGTGCTGTTTGTGTTTGCTTGAGTGCATTCGCGCGCTCTCGCTTTCTCCATTTTACAATTTTTTTGTTATTATTTATCTATTCCTGAGAGTTTATCTTATTTTTTATTTGTTTATTTAAATGAAGTCGACCAGTTGCCTGCCCTTCCTTCCATTATCCGTCACCGAGACAAACTGAACAAATTTCTGAGGTCGACCTTGTAAAGATAAGGATTCAGGTCTGTCTGCTGTTTACCTTTGCTCCTGTGCGCACTGCCCTTCTCTCCACATTTATGTGTTTGTTTGTTTGTCTATCTAATCATTTGGGTTTTTATTTCTAATGAGGTCGACCAGTTGTCTATTTATTATTTTTTTTACTACGCATCAAGCTGCGCTGCTTGTCTTTGCTCCTGTGTGCTCGCGCACTCTCGCCTTTTCCACTTATTTTTATTTTTGATTTATTTTTGATTTATTTTGTCAATTTAAAAAAAATACGCATCGTGCTGTGCTGTTTGTGTTTGCTTGAGTGCATTCGTGCGCTGTCGCTTTCTCCACTTTACAATGTTTTTGTTATTATTTATCTATTCCTGAGAGTTTATCTTATTTTTTATTTGTTTATTTAAATGAAGTCGACCAGTTGCCTGCCCTTCCTTCCATTATCCGTCACCGAGACAAACTGAACAAAGTTCTGAGGTCGACCTTGTAAAGATAAGGATTCAGGTCTGTCTGCTGTTTACCTTTGCTCCTGCGCGCACTGTCCTTCTCTCCACATTTATGTGTTTGTTTGTTTGTCTATCTAATCTGTTGGGTTTTTATTTCCTATGAGGTCGACCAGTTGTCTATTTATTATTTTTTTTACTACGCATCAAGCTGCGCTGCTTGTCTTTGCTCCTGTGTGCTCGCGCACTCTCGCCTTTTCCACTTATTTTTATTTTTGATTTATTTTTGATTTATTTTTTCAATTTAAAAAAATACGCATCGTGCTGTGCTGTTTGAGTTTGCTTGAGTGCATTCGCGCGCTCTCGCTTTCTCCACTTTACAATGTTTTTGTTATTATTTATCTATTCCTGAGAGTTTATCTTATTTTTTATTTGTTTATTTAAATGAAGTCGACCAGTTGCCTGCCCTTCCTTCCATTATCCGTCACCGAGACAAACTGAACAAATTTCTGAGGTCGACCTTGTAAAGATAAGGATTCAGGTCTGTCTGCTGTTTACCTTTGCTCCTGCGCGCACTACCCTTCTCTCCACATTTATGTGTTTGTTTGTTTGTCTATCTAATCTTTTGGGTTTTTATTCCTAATGAGGTCGACCAGTTGTCTATTTATTATTTTTTTTACTACGCATCAAGCTGCGCTGCTTGTCTTTGCTCCTGTGTGCTCGCGCACTCTCGCCTTTTCCACTTATTTTTATTTTTGATTTATTTTGTCAATTTAAAAAAAAATACGCATCGTGCTGTGCTGTTTGAGTTTGCTTGAGTGCATTCGCGCGCTCTCGCTTTCTCCACTTTACAATGTTTTTGTTATTATTTATCTATTCCTGAGAGTTTATCTTATTTTTTATTTGTTTTTTTAAATGAAGTCGACCAGTTGCCTGTCCTTCCTTCCATTATCCGTCACCAAGACAAACTGAACAAATTTCTGAGGTCGACCTTGTAAAGATAAGGATTCAGGTCTGTCTGCTGTTTACCTTTGCTCCTGCGCGCACTGCCCTTCTCTCCACATTTATGTGTTTGTTTGTTTGTCTATCTAATCTTTTGGGTTTTTATTCCTAATGAGGTCGACCAGTTGTCTATTTATTATTTTTTTTACTACGCATCAAGCTGCGCTGCTTGTCTTTGCTCCTGTGTGCTCGCGCACTCTCGCCTTTTCCACTTATTTTTATTTTTGATTTATTTTTGATTTATTTTGTCAATTTAAAAAAATACGCATCGTGCTGTGCTGTTTGTGTTTGCTTGAGTGCATTCGCGCGCTCTCGCTTTCTCCACTTTACAATATTTTTGTTATTATTTATCTATTCCTGAGAGTTTTTCTTATTTTTTATTTGTTTATATAAATGAAGTCGACCAGTTGCCTGCCCTTCCTTCCATTATCCGTCACCGAGACAAACTGAACAAAGTTCTGAGGTCGACCTTGTAAAGATAAGGATTCAGGTCTGTCTGCTGTTTACCTTTGCTCCTGCGTGCACTGCCCTTCTCTCCACATTTATGTGTTTGTTAGTTTGTCTATCTAATCTTTTGGGTTTTTATTTCTAATGAGGTCGACCAGTTGTCTATTTATTATTTTTTTTACTACGCATCAAGCTGCGCTGCTTGTCTTTGCTCCTGTGTGCTCGCGCAATCTCGCCTTTTCCACTTATTTTTATTTTTGATTTATTTTGTCAATTTTAAATAAAAATACGCATCGTGCTGTGCTGTTTGTGTTTGCCTGAGTGCATTCGCGCGCTCTCGCTTTCTCCACTTTACAATTTTTTTTATTATTTATCTATTCCTGAGAGTTTATCTTATTTTTTATTTGTTTATTTAAATGAAGTCGACCAGTTGCCTGCCCTTCCTTCCATTATCCGTCACCGAGACAAACTGAACAAAGTTCTGAGGTCGACCTTGTAAAGATAAGGATTCAGGTCTGTCTGCTGTTTACCTTTGCTCCTGCGCGCACTGTCCTTCGCTCCACATTTATGTGTTTGTTTGTTTGTCTATCTAATCTGTTGGGTTTTTATTTCCTATGAGGTCGACCAGTTGTCTATTTATTATTTTTTTTACTACGCATCAAGCTGCGCTGCTTGTCTTTGCTCCTGTGTGCTCGCGCACTCTCGCCTTTTCCACTTATTTTTATTTTTGATTTATTTTTGATTTATTTTTTCAATTAAAAAAAATACGCATCGTGCTGTGCTGTTTGTGTTTGCTTGAGTGCATTCGCGCGCTCTCGCTTTCTCCACTTTACAATGTTTTTGTTACTATTTATCTATTCCTGAGAGTTTATCTTATTTTTTATTTGTTTATTTAAATGAAGTCGACCAGTTGCCTGCCCTTCCTTCCATTATCCGTCACCGAGACAAACTGAACAAAGTTCTGAGGTCGACCTTGTAAAGATAAGGATTCAGGTCTGTCTGCTGTTTACCTTTGCTCCTGCACGCACTGCCCTTCTCTCCACATTTATGTGTTTGTTTGTTTGTCTATCTAATCTTTTGGGTTTTTATTTCTAATGAGGTAGACCAGTTGTCTATTTATTATTTTTTTTACTACGCATCAAGCTGCGCTGCTTGTCTTTGCTCCTGTGTGTTCGCGCACTCTCGCCTTTTCCACTTATTTTTATTTTTGATTTATTTTTGATTTATTTTGTCAATTTAAAAAAATACGCATCGTGCTGTGCTGTTTGAGTTTGCTTGAGTGCATTCGCGCGCTCTCGCTTTCTCCACTTTACAATGTTTTTGTTATTATTTATCTATTCCTGAGAGTTTATCTTATTTTTTATTTGTTTATTTAAATGAAGTCGACCAGTTGCCTGCCCTTCCTTCCATTATCCGTCACCGAGACAAACTGAACAAATTTCTGAGGTCGACCTTGTAAAGATAAGGATTCAGGTCTGTCTGCTGTTTACCTTTGCTCCTGCGCGCACTACCCTTCTCTCCACATTTATGTGTTTGTTTGTTTGTCTATCTAATCTTTTGGGTTTTTATTCCTAATGAGGTCGACCAGTTGTCTATTTCTTATTTTTTTTACTACGCATCAAGCTGCGCTGCTTGTCTTTGCTCCTGTGTGCTCGCGCACTCTCGCCTTTTCCACTTATTTTTATTTTTGATTCATTTTTGATTTATTTTGTCAATTTAAAAAAAAATACGCATCGTGCTGTGCTGTTTGTGTTTGCTTGAGTGCATTCGCGCGCTCTCGCTTTCTCCACTTTACAATTTTTTTGTTATTATTTATCTATTCCTGAGAGTTTATCTTATTTTTTATTTGTTTATTTAAATGAAGTCGACCAGTTGCCTGCCCTTCCTTCCATTATCCGTCACCGAGACAAAATGAACAAATTTCTGAGGTCGACCTTGTAAAGATAAGGATTCAGGTCTGTCTGCTGTTTACCTTTGCTCCTGCGCGCACTGCCCTTCTCTCCACATTTATGTGTTTGTTTGTTTGTCTTTCAAATCTTTTGGGTTTTGATTTCTAATGATGTCGACCAGTTGTCTATTTATTATTTTTTTTACTACGCATCAAGCTGCGCTGCTTGTCTTTGCTCCTGTGTGCTCGCGCACTCTCGCCTTTTCCACTTATTTTTATTTTTGATTTATTTTTGATTTATTTTGTCAATTTAAAAAAAAATACGCATCGTGCTGTGCTGTTTGAGTTTGCTTGAGTGCATTCGCGCGCTCTCGCTTTCTCCACTTTACAATGTTTTTGTTATTATTTATCTATTCCTGAGAGTTTTTCTTATTTTTTATTTGTTTATTTAAATGAAGTCGACCAGTTGCCTGCCCTTCCTTCCATTATCCGTCACCGAGACAAACTGAACAAAGTTCTGAGGTCGACCTTGTAAAGATAAGGATTCAGGTCTGTCTGCTGTTTACCTTTGCTCCTGCGCGCACTGCCCTTCTCTCCACATTTATGTGTTTGTTAGTTTGTCTATCTAATCTTTTGGGTTTTTATTTCTAATGAGGTCGACCAGTTGTCTATTTATTATTTTTTTTACTACTCATCAAGCTGCGCTGCTTGTCTTTGCTCCTGTGTGCTCGCGCAATCTCGCCTTTTCCACTTATTTTTATTTTTGATTTATTTTGTCAATTTTAAAAAAAAATACGCATCGTGCTGTGCTGTTTGTGTTTGCTTGAGTGCATTCGCGCGCTCTCGCTTTCTCCACTTTACAATTTTTTTTATTATTTATCTATTCCTGAGAGTTTATCTTATTTTTTATTTGTTTATTTAAATGAAGTCGACCAGTTGCCTGCCCTTCCTTCCATTATCCGTCACCGAGACAAACTGAACAAAGTTCTGAGGTCGACCTTGTAAAGATAAGGATTCAGGTCTGTCTGCTGTTTACCTTTGCTCCTGCGCGCACTGCCCTTCTCTCCACATTTATGTGTTTGTTTGTTTGTCTATCTAATCTTTTGGGTTTTTATTCCTAATGAGGTCGACCAGTTGTCTATTTATTGTTTTTTTTACTACGCATCAAGCTGCGCTGCTTGTCTTTGCTCCTGTGTGCTCGCGCACTCTCGCCTTTTCCACTTATTTTTATTTTTGATTTATTTTTGATTTATTTTGTCAATTTAAAAAAAATACGCATCGTGCTGTGCTGTTTGTGTTTGCTTGAGTGCATTCGTGCGCTGTCGCTTTCTCCACTTTACAATGTTTTTGTTATTATTTATCTATTCCTGAGAGTTTATCTTATTTTTTATTTGTTTATTTAAATGAAGTCGACCAGTTGCCTGCCCTTCCTTCCATTATCCGTCACCGAGACAAACTGAACAAAGTTCTGAGGTCGACCTTGTAAAGATAAGGATTCAGGTCTGTCTGCTGTTTACCTTTGCTCCTGCGCGCACTGTCCTTCGCTCCACATTTATGTGTTTGTTTGTTTGTCTATCTAATCTGTTGGGTTTTTATTTCCTATGAGGTCGACCAGTTGTCTATTTATTATTTTTTTTACTACGCATCAAGCTGCGCTGCTTGTCTTTGCTCCTGTGTGCTCGCGCACTCTCGCCTTTTCCACTTATTTTTATTTTTGATTTATTTTTGATTTATTTTTTCAATTAAAAAAAATACGCATCGTGCTGTGCTGTTTGTGTTTGCTTGAGTGCATTCGCGCGCTCTCGCTTTCTCCACTTTACAATGTTTTTGTTACTATTTATCTATTCCTGAGAGTTTATCTTATTTTTTATTTGTTTATTTAAATGAAGTCGACCAGTTGCCTGCCCTTCCTTCCATTATCCGTCACCGAGACAAACTGAACAAGTTCTGAGGTCGACCTTGTAAAGATAAGGATTCAGGTCTGTCTGCTGTTTACCTTTGCTCCTGCGCGCACTGCCCTTCTCTCCACATTTATGTGTTTGTTTGTTTGTCTATCTAATCTTTTGGGTTTTTATTTCTAATGAGGTCGACCAGTTGTCTATTTATTATTTTTTTTACTACGCATCAAGCTGCGCTGCTTGTCTTTGCTCCTGTGTGTTCGCGCACTCTCGCCTTTTCCACTTATTTTTATTTTTGATTTATTTTTGATTTATTTTGTCAATTTAAAAAAATACGCATCGTGCTGTGCTGTTTGAGTTTGCTTGAGTGCATTCGCGCGCTCTCGCTTTCTCCACTTTACAATGTTTTTGTTATTATTTATCTATTCCTGAGAGTTTATCTTATTTTTTATTTGTTTATTTAAATGAAGTCGACCAGTTGCCTGCCCTTCCTTCCATTATCCGTCACCGAGACAAACTGAACAAATTTCTGAGGTCGACCTTGTAAAGATAAGGATTCAGGTCTGTCTGCTGTTTACCTTTGCTCCTGCGCGCACTACCCTTCTCTCCACATTTATGTGTTTGTTTGTTTGTCTATCTAATCTTTTGGGTTTTTATTCCTAATGAGGTCGACCAGTTGTCTATTTATTATTTTTTTTACTACGCATCAAGCTGCGCTGCTTGTCTTTGCTCCTGTGTGCTCGCGCACTCTCGCCTTTTCCACTTATTTTTATTTTTGATTCATTTTTGATTTATTTTGTCAATTTAAAAAAAAATACGCATCGTGCTGTGCTGTTTGTGTTTGCTTGAGTGCATTCGCGCGCTCTCGCTTTCTCCACTTTACAATTTTTTTGTTATTATTTATCTATTCCTGAGAGTTTATCTTATTTTTTATTTGTTTATTTAAATGAAGTCGACCAGTTGCCTGCCCTTCCTTCCATTATCCGTCACCGAGACAAAATGAACAAATTTCTGAGGTCGACCTTGTAAAGATAAGGATTCAGGTCTGTCTGCTGTTTACCTTTGCTCCTGCGCGCACTGCCCTTCTCTCCACATTTATGTGTTTGTTTGTTTGTCTTTCTAATCTTTTGGGTTTTTATTTCTAATGATGTCGACCAGTTGTCTATTTATTATTTTTTTTACTACGCATCAAGCTGCGCTGCTTGTCTTTGCTCTTGTGTGCTCGCGCACTCTCGCCTTTTCCACTTATTTTTATTTTTGATTTATTTTGTCAATTTAAAAAAAAATACGCATCGTGCTGTGCTGTTTGAGTTTGCTTGAGTGCATTCGCGCGCTCTCGCTTTCTCCACTTTACAATGTTTTTGTTATTATTTATCTAATCCTGAGAGTTTATCTTATTTTTTATTTGTTTTTTTAAATGAAGTCGACCAGTTGCCTGTCCTTCCTTCCATTATCCGTCACCAAGACAAACTGAACAAATTTCTGAGGTCGACCTTGTAAAGATAAGGATTCAGGTCTGTCTGCTGTTTACCTTTGCTCCTGCGCGCACTGCCCTTCTCTCCACATTTATGTGTTTGTTTGTTTGTCTATCTAATCTTTTGGGTTTTTATTCCTAATGAGGTCGACCAGTTGTCTATTTATTATTTTTTTTACTACGCATCAAGCTGCGCTGCTTGTCTTTGCTCCTGTGTGCGCGCGCACTCTTGCCTTTTCCACTTATATTTATTTTTGATTTATTTTTGATTTATTTTGTCAATTTTTAAAAAAAATACGCATCGTGCTGTGCTGTTTGTGTTTGCTTGAGTGCATTCGCGCGCTCTCGCTTTCTCCACTTTACAATTTTTTTGTTATTATTTATCTATTCCTGAGAGTTTATCTTATTTTTTATTTGTTTATTTAAATGAAGTCGACCAGTTGCCTGCCCTTCCTTCCATTATCCGTCACCGAGACAAACTGAACAAAGTTCTGAGGTCGACCTTGTTAAGATAAGGATTCAGGTCTGTCTGCTGTTTACCTTTGCTCCTGCGCACACTGCCCTTCTCTCCACATTTATGTGTTTGTTTGTTTGTCTATCTAATCTTTTGGGTTTTTATTTCTAATGAGGTCGACCAGTTGTCTATTTATTATTTTTTTTACTACGCATCAAGCTGCGCTGCTTGTCTTTGCTCCTGTGTGCTCGCGCACTCTCGCCTTTTCCACTTATTTTTATTTTTGATTTATTTTGGCAATTTTAAAAAAAAAATACGCATCGTGCTGTGCTGTTTGTGTTTGCTCGAGTGCATTCGCGCGCTCTCGCTTTCTCCACTTTACAATTTTTTTGTTATTATTTATCTATTCCTGAGAGTTTATCTTATTTTTTATTTGTTTATTTAAATGAAGTCGACCAGTTGCCTGCCCTTCCTTCCATTATCCATAACCGAGACAAACTGAACAAAGTTCTGAGGTCGACCTTGTAAAGAGAAGGATTCAGGTCTGTCTGCTGTTTACCTTTGCTCCTGCGCGCACTGCCCTTCTCTCCACATTTATGTGTTTGTTTGTTTGTCTATCTAATCTTTTGGGTTTTTATTTCCTATGAGGTCGACCAGTTGTCTATTTATTATTTTTTTTACTACGCATCAAGCTGCGCTGCTTGTCTTTGCTCCTGTGTGCTCGCGCACTCTCGCCTTTTCCACTTATTTTAATTTTTGATTTATTGTTTATTTATTTTGTCAATTTTAAAAAAAAATACGCATCGTGCTGTGCTGTTTGTGTTTGGTTGAGTGCATTCGCGCGCTCTCGCTTTCTCCACTTTACAATTTTTTTTGTTATTATTTATCTATTCCTGAGAGTTTATCTTATTTTTTATTTGTTTATTTAAATGAAGTCGACCAGTTGCCTGCCCTTCCTTCCATTATCCGTCACCGAGACAAACTGAACAAAGTTCTGAGGTCGACCTTGTAAAGATAAGGATTCAGGTCTGTCTGCTGTTTACCTTTGCCTCTGCGCGCACTGCCCTTCTCTCCACATTTACGTGTTTGTTTGTTTGTCTATCTAATTTTTTGTGTTTTTATTTCTAATGAGGTCGACCAGTTGTCTATTTATTATTATTTTTACTACGCATCAAGCTGCGCTGCTTGTCTTTGCTCCTGTGTGCTCGCGCACTCTCGCCTTTTCCACTTATTTTTATTTTTGATTTATTTTTTATTTATTTTGTCAATTTAAAAAAAATACGCATCGTGCTGTGCTGTTTGTGTTTGCTTGAGTGCATTCGCGCGCTCTCGCTTTCTCCACTTTACAATTTTTTGTTATTATTTATCTATTCCTGAGAGTTTATCTTATTTTTTATTTGTTTATTTAAATGAAGTCGACCAGTTGCCTGCCCTTCCTTCCATTATCCGTCACCGAGACAAACTGAACAAAGTTCTGAGGTCGACCTTGTAAAGATAAGGATTCAGGTCTGTCTGCTGTTTACCTTTGCCTCTGCGCGCACTGCCCTTCTCTCCACATTTACGTGTTTGTTTGTTTGTCTATCTAATTTTTTGTGTTTTTATTTCTAATGAGGTCGACCAGTTGTCTATTTATTATTATTTTTACTACGCATCAAGCTGCGCTGCTTGTCTTTGCTCCTGTGTGCTCGCGCACTCTCGCCTTTTCCACTTATTTTTATTTTTGATTTATTTTTGATTTATTTTGTCAATTTAAAAAAAAATACGCATCGTGCTGTGCTGTTTGTGTTTGCTTGAGTGCATTCGCGCGCTCTCGCTTTCTCCACTTTACAATTTTTTGTTATTATTTATCTATTCCTGAGAGTTTATCTTATTTTTTATTTGTTTATTTAAATGAAGTCGACCAGTGGCCTGCCCTTACTTCCATTATCCGTCACCGAGACAAACTGAAAAAAGTTCTGAGGTCGACCTTGTAAAGATAAGGATCCAGGTCTGTCTGCTGTTTACCTTTGCTCCTGCGCGCACTGCCCTTCTCTCCACATTTATGTGTTTGTTTGTTTGTCTATCTAATCTTTTGGGTTTTTATTTCTAATGAGGTCGACCAGTTGTCTATTTATTATTTTTTTTACTATGCATCAAGCTGCGCTGCTTGTCTTTGCTCCTGTGTGCGCGCGCACTCTTGCCTTTTCCACTTATATTTATTTTTGATTTATTTTTGATTTATTTTGTCAATTTAAAAAAAAAATACGCATCGTGCTGTGCTGTTTGTGTTTGCTTGAGTGCATTCGCGCGCTCTCGCTTTCTCCACTTTACAATTTTTTTGTTATTATTTATCTATTCCTGAGAGTTTATCTTATTTTTTATTTGTTTATTTAAATGAAGTCGACCAGTTGCCTGCCCTTCCTTCCATTACCGTCACCGAGACAAACTGAACAAAGTTCTGAGGTCGACCTTGTAAAGATAAGGATTCAGGTCTGTCTGCTGTTTACCTTTGCTCCTGCGCACACTGCCCTTCTCTCCACATTTATGTGTTTGTTTGTTTGTCTATCTAATCTTTTGGGTTTTTATTTCTAATGAGGTCGACGAGTTGTCTATTTATTATTTTTTTTACTACGCATCAAGCTGCGCTGCTTGTCTTTGCTCCTGTGTGCTCGCGCACTCTCGCCTTTTCCACTTATTTTTATTTTTGATTTATTTTGGCAATTTAAAAAAAAAATACGCATCGTGCTGTGCTGTTTGTGTTTGCTCGAGTGCATTCGCGCGCTCTCGCTTTCTCCACTTTACAATTTTTTTGTTATTATTTATCTATTCCTGAGAGTTTATCTTATTTTTTATTTGTTTATTTAAATGAAGTCGACCAGTTGCCTGCCCTTCCTTCCATTATCCGTCACCGAGACAAACTGAACAAAGTTCTGAGGTCGACCTTGTAAAGAGAAGGATTCAGGTCTGTCTGCTGTTTACCTTTGCTCCTGCGCGCACTGCCCTTCTCTCCACATTTATGTGTTTGTTTGTTTGTCTATCTAATCTTTTGTGTTTTTATTTCTAATGAGGTCGACCAGTTGTCTATTTATTATTTTTTTTACTACGCATCAAGCTGCGCTGCTTGTCTTTGCTCCTGTGTGCTCGCGCACTCTCGCGTTTTCCACTTATTTTAATTTTTGATTTATTTTTTATTTATTTTGTCAATTTAAAAAAAAAATACGCATCGTGCTGTGCTGTTTGTGTTTGGTTGAGTGCATTCGCGCGCTCTCGCTTTCTCCACTTTACAATTTTTTTTTTTATTATTTATCTATTCCTGAGAGTTTATCTTATTTTTTATTTGTTTATTTAAATGAAGTCGACCAGTTGCCTGCCCTTCCTTCCATTATCCGTCACCGAGACAAACTGAACAAAGTTCTGAGGTCGACCTTGTAAAGATAAGGATTCAGGTCTGTCTGCTGTTTACCTTTGCTCCTGCGCGCACTGCCCTTCTCTCCACATTTATGTGTTTGTTTGTTTGTCTATCTAATCTTTTGGGTTTTTATTTCTAATGAGGTCGACCAGTTGTCTATTTATTATTTTTTTTAGTACGCATCAAGCTGCGCTGCTTGTCTTTGCTCCTGTGTGCTCGCGCACTGTCGCCTTTTCCACTTATTTTTATTTTTGATTTATTTTGTCAATTTTAAAAAAAATACGCATCGTGCTGTGCTGTTTGTGTTTGCTTGAGTGCTTTCGCGTGCTCTCGCTTTCTAAAGTTTACAATTTTTGTGTTATTATTTATCTATTCCTGAGAGTTTATCTTATTTTTTATTTGTTTATTTAAATGAAGTCGACCAGTTGCCTGCCCTTCCTTCCATTATCCGTCACCGAGACAAACTGAACAAAGTTCTGAGGTCGACCTTGTAAAGATAAGGATTCAGGTCTGTCTGGTGTTTACCTTTGCTCCTGCGCGCACTGCCCTTCTCTCCACATTTATGTGTTTGTTTGTTTGTCTATCTAATCTTTTGGGTTTTTATTCCTAATGAGGTCGACCAGTTGTCTATTTATTATTTTTTTTAGTACGCATCAAGCTGCGCTGCTTGTCTTTGCTCCTGTGTGCTCGCGCACTGTCGCCTTTTCCACTTATTTTTATTTTTGATTTATTTTTGATTTATTTTGTCAATTTAAAAAAAATACGCATCGTGCTGTACTGTTTGTGTTTGCTTGAGTGCTTTCGCGCGCTCTCGCTTTCTAAAGTTTACAATTTTTGTGTTATTATTTATCTATTCCTGAGAGTTTATCTTATTTTTTATTTGTTTATTTAAATGAAGTCGACCAGTTGCCTGCCCTTCCTTCCATTATCCGTCACCGAGACAAACTGAACAAAGTTCTGAGGTCGACCTTGTAAAGATAAGGATTCAGGTCTGTCTGCTGTTTACCTTTGCTCCTGCGCTCCCTGCCCTTCTCTCCACATTTATGTGTTATTTTGTTTGTCTATCTAATCTTTTGGGTTTTTATTTCTAATGAGGTCGACCAGTTGTCTATTTATTATTTTTTTTAGTACGCATCAAGCTGCGCTGATTGTCTTTGCTCCTGCGTGCTCGCGCACTCTCGCCTTTTCCACTTATTTTTATTTTTGATTTATTTTTGATTTATTTTGTCAATTTAAAAAAAAATACGCATCGTGCTGTGCTGTTTGTGTTTGCTTGAGTGCATTCGCGCGCTCTCGCTTTCTCCACTTTACAATTTTTTTGTTATTATTTATCTATTCCTGAGAGTTTATCTTATTTTTTATTTGTTTGTTTAAATGAAGTCGACCAGTTGCCTGCCCTTCCTTCCATTATCTGTCACCGAGACAAACTGAACAAAGTTCTGAGGTCGACCTTGTAAAGATAAGGATTCAGGTCTGTCTGCTGTTTACCTTTGCTCCTGCGCGCACTGCCCTTCTCTCCACATTTATGTGTTTGTTTGTTTGTCTATCTAATCTTTTGGGTTTTTATTTCTAATGAGGTCGACCAGTTGTCTATTTATTATTTTTTTTAGTACGCAACAAGCTGCGCTGCTTGTCTTTGCTCCTGTGTGCTCGCGCACTCTCGCCTTTTCCACTTACTTTTATTTTTGATTTATTTTTGATTTATTTTGTCAATTTTTTAAAAAAATACGCATCGTGCTGTGCTGTTTGTGTTTGCTTGAGTGCTTTCGCGCGCTCTCGCTTTCTAAAGTTTACAATTTTTGTGTTATTATTTATCTATTCCTGAGAGTTTATCTTATTTTTTATTTGTTTATTTAAATGAAGTCGACCAGTTGCCTGCCCTTCCTTCCATTATCCGTCACCGAGACAAACTGAACAAAGTTCTGAGGTCGACCTTGTAAAGATAAGGATTCAGGTCTGTCTGCTGTTTACCTTTGCTCCTGCGCGCACTGCCCTTCTCTCCACATTTATGTGTTTGTTTGTTTGTCTATCTAATCTTTTGGGTTTTTATTCCTAATGAGGTCGACCAGTTGTCTATTTATTATTTTTTTTAGTACGCATCAAGCTGCGCTGCTTGTCTTTGCTCCTGTGTGCTCGCGCACTGTCGCCTTTTCCACTTATTTTTATTTTTGATTTATTTTGTCAATTTAAAAAAAATACGCATCGTGCTGTACTGTTTGTGTTTGCTTGAGTGCTTTCGCGCGCTCTCGCTTTCTAAAGTTTACAATTTTTGTGTTATTATTTATCTATTCCTGAGAGTTTATCTTATTTTTTATTTGTTTATTTAAATGAAGTCGACCAGTTGCCTGCCCTTCCTTCCATTATCCGTCACCGAGACAAACTGAACAAAGTTCTGAGGTCGACCTTGTAAAGATAAGGATTCAGGTCTGTCTGCTGTTTACCTTTGCTCCTGCGCACACTGCCCTTCTCTCCACATTTATGTGTTTGTTTGTTTGTCTATCTAATCTTTTGGGTTTTTATTTCTAATGAGGTCGACCAGTTGTCTATTTATTATTTTTTTTAGTACGCATCAAGCTGCGCTGCTTGTCTTTGCTCCTGTGTGCTCGCGCACTCTCGCCTTTTCCACTTATTTTTATTTTTGATTTATTTTTGATTTATTTTGTCAATTTAAAAAAAAATACGCATCGTGCTGTGCTGTTTGTGTTTGCTTGAGTGCATTCGCGCGCTCTCGCTTTCTCCACTTTACAATTTTTTTGTTATTATTTATCTATTCCTGAGAGTTTATCTTATTTTTTATTTGTTTGTTTAAATGAAGTCGACCAGTTGCCTGCCCTTCCTTCCATTATCCGTCACCGAGACAAACTGAACAAAGTTCTGAGGTCGACCTTGTAAAGATAAGGATTCAGGTCTGTCTGCTGTTTACCTTTGCTCCTGCGCGCACTGCCCTTCTCTCCACATTTATGTGTTTGTTTGTTTGTCTATCTAATCTTTTGGGTTTTTATTTCTAATGAGGTCGACCAGTTGTCTATTTATTATTTTTTTTAGTACGCAACATGCTGGGCTGCTTGTCTTTGCTCCTGTGTGCTCGCGCACTCTCGCCTTTTCCACTTATTTTTATTTTTGATTTATTTTTGATTTATTTTGTCAATTTTGTAAAAAAATACGCATCGCGCTGTGCTGTTTGTGTTTGCTTGAGTGCTTTCGCGCGCTCTCGCTTTCTCCACTTTACAATTTTTTTGTTATTATTTATCTATTCCTGAGAGTTTATCTTATTTTTTATTTGTTTATTTAAATGAAGTCGACCAGTTGCCTGCCCTTCCTTCCATTATCCGTCACCGAGACAAACTGAACAAAGTTCTGAGGTCGACCTTGTAAAGATAAGGATTCAGGTCTGTCTGCTGTTTACCTTTGCTCCTGCGCGCACTGCCCATCTCCACATTTATGTGTTTGTTTGTTTGTCTACCTAATCTTTTGGGTTTTTATTTCTAATGATGTCGACCAGTTGTCTATTTATTATTTTTTTTAGTACGCATCAAGCTCCGTTGCTTGTATTTGCTCCTGTGTGCTCGCGCACTGTCGCCTTTTCCACTTATTTTTATTTTTGATTTATTTTGTCAATATAAAAAAAAAATACGCATCGTGCTGTGCTGTTTGTGTTTGCTTGAGTGCATTCGCGCGCTCTCGCTTTCTCTACCTTACAAGTTTTTTGTTATTATTTATCTATTCCTGAGAGTTTATCTTATTTTTTATTTGTTTATTTAAATGAAGTCGACCAGTTGCCTGCCCTTCCTTCCATTATCCGTCACCGAGACAAACTGAACAAAGTTCTGAGGTCGACCTTGTAAAGATAAGGATTCAGGTCTGTCTGCTGTTTACCTTTGCTCCTGTGCGCACTGCCCTTCTCTCCACATTTATGTGTTTGTTTGTTTGTCTATCTAATCTGTTGGGTTTTTATTTCTAATGAGGTCGACCAGTTGTCTATTTATTATTTTTTTTACTACGCATCAAGCTGCGCTGCTTGTCTTTGCTCCTGTGTGCTCGCGCACTCTCGCCTTTTCCACTTATTTTTATTTTTGATTTATTTTGTCAATTTAAAAATAATACGCATCGTGCTGTGCTGTTTGTGTTTGCTTCAGTGCATTCGCGCGCTCTCGCTTTCTCCACTTTACAATTTTTTTGTTATTTTTTATCTATTCCTGAGAGTTTATCGTATTTTTTATTTGTTTATTTAAATGAAGTCGACCAGTTGCCTGCCCTTCCTTCCATTATCCGTCACCGAGACAAACTGAACAAAGTTCTGAGGTCGACCTTGTAAAGAAAAGGATTCAGGTCTGTCTGCTGTTTACCTTTGCTCCTGCGCACACTGCCCTTCTCTCCACATTTATGTGTTTGTTTGTTTGTCTATCTAATCTTTTGGGTTTTTATTTCTAATGAGGTCGACCAGTTGTCTATTTATTATTTTTTTTACTACGCATCAAGCTGCGCTGCTTGTCTTTGCTCCTGTGTGCTCGCGCACTCTCGCCTTTTCCACTTATTTTTATTTTTGATTTATTTTTGATTTATTTTGTCAATTTTAAAAAAAAAATACGCATCGTGCTGTGCTGTTTGTGTTTGCTTGAGTGCATTCGCGCGCTCTCGCTTTCTCCACTTTACAATATTTTTGTTATTATTTACCTATTCCTGAGAGTTTATCTTATTTTTTATTTGTTTATTTAAATGAAGTCGACCAGTTGCCTGCCCTTCCTTCCATTATCCGTCACCGTGACAAACTGAACAAAGTTCTGAGGTCGACGTTGTAAAGATAAGGATTCAGGTCTGTCTGCTGTTTACCTTTGCTCCTGCGCGCACTGCCCTTCTCTCCACATTTATGTGTTTGTTTGTTTGTCTATCTAATCTTTTGGGTTTTTATTTCTAATGAGGTCGACCAGTTGTCTATTTATTATTTTTTTACTACGCATCAAGCTGCGCTGCTTGTCTTTGCTCCTGTGTGCTCGCGCACTCTCGCCTTTTCCACTTATTTTTATTTTTGATTTATTTTTGATTTATTTTGTCAATTTAAAAAAAATACGCATCGTGCTGTGCTGTTTGTGTTTGCTTGAGTGCATTCGCGCGCTCTCGCTTTCTCAACTTTATAATTTTTTTGTTATTATTTATCTATTCCTGAGAGTTTATCTTATTTTTTATTTGTTTATTTAAATGAAGTCGACCAGTTGCCTGCCCTTCCTTCCATTATCCGTCACCGAGACAAACTGAACAAAGTTCTGAGGTCGACCTTGTAAAGATAAGGATTCAGGTCTGTCTGCTGTTTACCTTTGCTCCTGCCCCCACTGCCCTTCTCTCCACATTTATGTTTGTTTGTTTGTCTTTCTAATCTTTTGGGTTTTTATTTCTAATGAGGTCGACCAGTTGTCTTTTTATTATTTTTTTTAGTACGCATCAAGCTGCGCTGCTTGTTTTTGCTCCTGTGTGCTCGCGCACTCTCGTCTTTTCCACTTATTTTAATTTTTGATTTATTTTTGATTTATTTTGTCAATTTTAAAAAAAAAATACGCATCGTGCTGTGCTGTTTGTGTTTGCTTGAGTGCATTCGCGCGCTCTCGCTTTCTCCACTTTACAATATTTTTGTTATTATTTACCTATTCCTGAGAGTTTATCTTATTTTTTATTTGTTTATTTAAATGAAGTCGACCAGTTGCCTGCCCTTCCTTCCATTATCCGTCACCGTGACAAACTGAACAAAGTTCTGAGGTCGACATTGTAAAGATAAGGATTCAGGTCTGTCTGCTGTTTACCTTTGCTCCTGCGCGCACTGCCCTTCTCTCCACATTTATGTGTTTGTTTGTTTGTCTATCTAATCTTTTGGGTTTTTATTTCTAATGAGGTCGACCAGTTGTCTATTTATTATTTTTTTACTACGCATCAAGCTGCGCTGCTTGTCTTTGCTCCTGTGTGCTCGCGCACTCTCGCCTTTTCCACTTATTTTTATTTTTGATTTATTTTTGATTTATTTTGTCAATTTAAAAAAAATACGCATCGTGCTGTGCTGTTTGTGTTTGCTTGAGTGCATTCGCGCGCTCTCGCTTTCTCAACTTTATAATTTTTTTGTTATTATTTATCTATTCCTGAGAGTTTATCTTATTTTTTATTTGTTTATTTAAATGAAGTCGACCAGTTGCCTGCCCTTCCTTCCATTATCCGTCACCGAGACAAACTGAACAAAGTTCTGAGGTCGACCTTGTAAAGATAAGGATTCAGGTCTGTCTGCTGTTTACCTTTGCTCCTGCCCCCACTGCCCTTCTCTCCACATTTATGTTTGTTTGTTTGTCTTTCTAATCTTTTGGGTTTTTATTTCTAATGAAGTCGACCAGTTGTCTTTTTATTATTTTTTTTAGTACGCATCAAGCTGCGCTGCTTGTTTTTGCTCCTGTGTGCTCGCGCACTCTCGCCTTTTCCACTTATTTTTATTTTTGATTTATTTTGTCAATTTAAAAAAAAAATAAGCATCGTGCTGTGCTGTTTGTGTTTGCTTCAGTGCATTCGCGCGCTCTCGCTTTCTCCACTTTACAATTTTTTTGTTATTTTTTATCTATTCCTGAGAGTTTATCTTATTTTTTATTTGTTTATTTAAATGAAGTCGACCAGTTGCCTGCCATTCCTTCCATTATCCGTCACCGAGACAAACTGAACAAAGTTCTGAGGTCGACCTTGTAAAGATAAGGATTCAGGTCTGTCTGCTGTTTACCTTTGCTCCTGTGCGCACTGCCCTTCTCTCCACATTTATGTGTTTGTTTGTTTGTCTATCTAATCTTTTGGGTTTTTATTTCTAATAAGGTCGACCAGTTGTCTATTTATTATTTTTTTTAGTACGCATCAAGCTGCGCTGCTTGTATTTGCTCCTGTGTGCTCGCGCACTGTCGCCTTTTCCACTTATTTTTATTTTTGATTTATTTTGTCAATTTAAAAAAAAATACGCATCGTGCTGTGCTGTTTGTGTTTGCTTGAGTGCATTCGCGCGCTCTCGCTTTCTCTACCTTACAATTTTTTTGTTATTATTTATCTATTCCTGAGAGTTTATCTTATTTTTTATTTGTTTATTTAAATGAAGTCGACCAGTTGCCTGCCCTTCCTTCCATTATCCGTCACCGAGACAAACTGAACAAAGTTCTGAGGTCGACCTTGTAAAGATAAGGATTCAGGTCTGTCTGCTGTTTACCTTTGCTCCTGTGCGCACTGCCCTTCTCTCCACATTTATGTGTTTGTTTGTTTGTCTATCTAATCTTTTGGGTTTTTATTTCTAATGAGGTCGACCAGTTGTCTATTTATTATTTTTTTTACTACGCATCAAGCTGCGCTGCTTGTCTTTGCTCATGTGTGCTCGCGCACTCTCGCCTTTTCCACTTATTTTTATTTTTGATTTATTTTGTCAATTTAAAAAAAATACGCATCATGCTGTGCTGTTTCTGTTTGCTTGAGTGCATTCGCGCGCACTCGCTTTCTCCACTTTACAATTTTTTTGTTATTTTTTATCTATTCCTGAGAGTTTATCTTATTTTCTATTTGTTTATTTAAATGAAGTCGACCAGTTGCCTGCCCTTCCTTCCATTATCCGTCACCGAGACAAACTGAACAAAGTTCTGAGGTCGACCTTGTAAAGATAACGATTCAGGTCTGTCTGCTGTTTACCTTTGCTCCTGCCCGCACTGCCCTTCTCTCCACATTTATGTGTTTGTTTGTTTGTCTATCTAATCTTTTGGGTTTTTATTTCTAATGAGGTCGACCAGTTGTCTATTTATTATTTTTTTACTACGCATCAAGCTGCGCTGCTTGTCTTTGCTCCTGTGTGCTCGCGCACTCTCGCCTTTTCCACTTATTTTTATTTTTGATTTATTTTTGATTTATTTTGTCAATTTTTAAAAAAAACACGCATCGTGCTGTGCTGTTTGTGTTTGCTTGAGTGCATTCGCGCGCTCTCGCTTTCTCCACTTTACAATTTTTTTGTTATTATTTATCTATTCCTGAGAGTTTATCTTATTTTTTATTTGTTTATTTAAATGAAGTCGACCAGTTGCCTGCCCTTCCTTCCATTATCCGTCACCGAGACAAACTGAACAAAGTTCTGAGGTCGACCTTGTAAAGAAAAGGATTCAGGTCTGTCTGCTGTTTACCTTTGCTCCTGCGCACACTGCCCTTCTCTCCACATTTATGTGTTTGTTTGTTTGTCTATCTAATCTTTTGGGTTTTTATTTCTAATGAGGTCGACCAGTTGTCTATTTATTATTTTTTTTACTAAGCATCAAGCTGCGCTGCTTGTGTTTGCTCCTGTGTGCTCGCGCACTCTCCCCTTTTCCACTTATTTTTATTTTTGATTTATTTTTGATTTATTTTGTCAATTTTAAAAAAAAAATACGCATCGTGCTGTGCTGTTTGTGTTTGCTTGAGTGCATTCGCGCGCTCTCGCTTTCTCCACTTTACAATTTTTTGTTATTATTTATCTATTCCTGAGAGTTTATCTTATTTTTTATTTGTTTATTTAAATGAAGTCGACCAGTTGCCTGCCCTTCCTTCCATTATCCGTCACCGAGACAAACTGAACAAAGTTCTGAGGTCGACGTTGTAAAGATAAGGATTCAGGTCTGTCTGCTGTTTACCTTTGCTCCTGCGCGCACTGCCCTTCTCTCCACATTTATGTGTTTGTTTGTTTGTCTATCTAATCTTTTGGGTTTCTATTTCTAATGAGGTCGACCAGTTGTCTATTTATTATTTTTTTACTACGCATCAAGCTGCGCTGCTTGTCTTTGCTCCTGTGTGCTCGCGCACTCTCGCCTTTTCCACTTATTTTTATTTTTGATTTATTTTTGATTTATTTTGTCAATTTAAAAAAATACGCATCGTGCTGTGCTGTTTGTGTTTGCTTGAGTGCATTCGCGCGCTCTCGCTTTCTCAAGTTTATAATTTTTTTGTTATTATTTATCTATTCCTGAGAGTTTATCTTATTTTTTATTTGTTTATTTAAATGAAGTCGACCAGTTGCCTGCCCTTCCTTCCATTATCCGTCACCGAGACAAACTGAACAAAGTTCTGAGGTCGACCTTGTAAAGAAAAGGATTCAGGTCTGTCTGCTGTTTACCTTTGCTCCTGCGCACACTGCCCTTCTCTCCACATTTATGTGTTTGTTTGTTTGTCTATCTAATCTTTTGGGTTTTTATTTCTAATGAGGTCGACCAGTTGTCTATTTATTATTTTTTTTACTACGCATCAAGCTGCGCTGCTTGTCTTTGCTCCTGTGTGCTCGCGCACTCTCGCCTTTTCCACTTATTTTTATTTTTGATTTATTTTTGATTTATTTTGTCAATTTTAAAAAAAAAATACGCATCGTGCTGTGCTGTTTGTGTTTGCTTGAGTGCATTCGCGCGCTCTCGCTTTCTCCACTTTACAATTTTTTTGTTATTATTTATCTATTCCTGAGAGTTTATCTTATTTTTTATTTGTTTATTTAAATGAAGTCGACCAGTTGCCTGCCCTTCCTTCCATTATCCGTCACCGAGACAAACTGAACAAAGTTCTGAGGTCGACGTTGTAAAGATAAGGATTCAGGTCTGTCGGCTGTTTACCTTTGCTCCTGCGCGCACTGCCCTTCTCTCCACATTTATGTGTTTGTTTGTTTGTCTATCTAATCTTTTGGGTTTCTATTTCTAATGAGGTCGACCAGTTGTCTATTTATTATTTTTTTTACTACGCATCAAGCTGCGCTGCTTGTCTTTGCTCCTGTGTGCTCGCGCACTCTCGCCTTTTCCACTTATTTTTATTTTTGATTTATTTTTGATTTATTTTGTCAATTTAAAAAAAATACGCATCGTGCTGTGCTGTTTGTGTTTGCTTGAGTGCATTCGCGCGCTCTCGCTTTCTCCACTTTATAATTTTTTTGTTATTATTTATCTATTCCTGAGAGTTTATCTTATTTTTTATTTGTTTATTTAAATGAAGTCGACCAGTTGCCTGCCCTTCCTTCCATTATCCGTCACCGAGACAAACTGAACAAAGTTCTGAGGTCGACCTTGTAAAGAAAATGATTCAGGTCTGTCTGCTGTTTACCTTTGCTCCTGCGCACACTGCCCTTCTCTCCACATTTATGTGTTTGTTTGTTTGTCTATGTAATCTTTTGGGTTTTTATTTCTAATGAGGTCGACCAGTTGTCTATTTATTGTTTTTTTTACTACGCATCAAGCTGCGCTGCTTGTCTTTGCTCCTGTGTGCTCGCGCACTCTCGCCTTTTCCACTTATTTTTATTTTTGATTTATTTTTGATTTATTTTGTCAATTTTAAAAAAAAATACGCATCGTGCTGTGCTGTTTGTGTTTGCTTGAGTGCATTCGCGCGCTCTCGCTTTCTCCACTTTACAATTTTTTTGTTATTATTTATCTATTCCTGAGAGTTTATCTTATTTTTTATTTGTTTATTTAAATGAAGTCGACCAGTTGCCTGCCCTTCCTTCCATTATCCGTCACCGAGACAAACTGAACAAAGTTCTGAGGTCGACGTTGTAAAGATAAGGATTCAGGTCTGTCTGCTGTTTACCTTTGCTCCTGCGCGCACTGCCCTTCTCTCCACATTTATGTGTTTGTTTGTTTGTCTATCTAATCTTTTGGGTTTCTATTTCTAATGAGGACGACGAGTTGTCTATTTATTATTTTTTTACTACGCATCAAGCTGTGCTGCTTGTCTTTGCTCCTGTGTGCTCGCGCACTCTCGCCTTTTCCACTTATTTTTATTTTTGATTTATTTTGTCAATTTAAAAAAAATACGCATCGTGCTGTGCTGTTTGTGTTTGCTTGAGTGCATTCGCGCGCTGTCGCTTTCTCCACTTTACAATTTTTTTGTTATTTTTTATCTATTCCTGAGAGTTTATCTTATTTTTTATTTGTTTATTTAAATGAAGTCGACCAGTTGCCTGCCCTTCCTTCCATTATCCGTCACCGAGACAAACTGAACAAAGTTCTGAGGTCGACCTAGTAAAGATAAGGATTCAGGTCTGTCTGCTGTTTACCTTTGCTCCTGCCCGCACTGCCCTTCTCTCCACATTTATGTGTTTGTTTGTTTGTCTATCTAATCTTTTGGTTTTTATTTCTAATGAGGTCGACCAGTTGTCTATTTATAATTTTTTTACTACGCATCAAGCTGCGCTGCTTGTCTTTGCTCCTGTGTGCTCGCGCACCTCTCGCCTTTTCCACTTATTTTTATTTTTGATTTATTTTTGATTTATTTTGTCAATTTAAAAAAAATACGCATCGTGCTGTGCTGTTTGTGTTTGCTTGAGTGCATTCGCGCGCTCTCGCTTTCTCCACTTTATAATTTTTTTTGTTATTATTTATCTATTCCTGAGAGTTTATCTTATTTTTTATTTGTTTATTTAATGAAGTCGACCAGTTGCCTGCCCTTCCTTCCATTATCCGTCACCGAGACAAACTGAACAAAGTTCTGAGGTCGACCTTGTAAAGAAAAGGATTCAGGTCTGTCTGCTGTTTACCTTTGCTCCTGCGCACACTGCCCTTCTCTCCACATTTATGTGTTTGTTTGTTTGTCTATCTAATCTTTGGGTTTTTATTTCTAATGAGGTCGACCAGTTGTCTATTTATTATTTTTTTTACTACGCATCAAGCTGCGCTGCTTGTCTTTGCTCCTGTGTGCTCGCGCACTCTCGCCTTTTCCACTTATTTTTATTTTTGATTTATTTTTGATTTATTTTGTCAATTTTAAAAAAAAATACGCATCGTGCTGTGCTGTTTGTGTTTGCTTGAGTGCATTCGCGCGCTCTCGCTTTCTCCACTTTACAATTTTTTTGTTATTATTTATCTATTCCTGAGAGTTTATCTTATTTTTTATTTGTTTATTTAAATGAAGTCGACCAGTTGCCTGCCCTTCCTTCCATTATCCGTCACCGAGACAAACTGAACAAAGTTCTGAGGTCGACGTTGTAAAGATAAGGATTCAGGTCTGTCTGCTGTTTACCTTTGCTCCTGCGCGCACTGCCCTTCTCTCCACATTTATGTGTTTGTTTGTTTGTCTATCTAATCTTTTGGGTTTCTATTTCTAATGAGGACGACCAGTTGTCTATTTATTATTTTTTTACTACGCATCAAGCTGTGCTGCTTGTCTTTGCTCCTGTGTGCTCGCGCACTCTCGCCTTTTCCACTTATTTTTATTTTTGATTTATTTTGTCAATTTAAAAAAAATACGCATCGTGCTGTGCTGTTTGTGTTTGCTTGAGTGCATTCGCGCGCTGTCGCTTTCTCCACTTTACAATTTTTTTGTTATTTTTTATCTATTCCTGAGAGTTTATCTTATTTTTTATTTGTTTATTTAAATGAAGTCGACCAGTTGCCTGCCCTTCCTTCCATTATCCGTCACCGAGACAAACTGAACAAAGTTCTGAGGTCGACCTAGTAAAGATAAGGATTCAGGTCTGTCTGCTGTTTACCTTTGCTCCTGCCCGCACTGCCCTTCTCTCCACATTTATGTGTTTGTTTGTTTGTCTATCTAATCTTTTGGGTTTTTATTTCTAATGAGGTCGACCAGTTGTCTATTTATAATTTTTTTACTACGCATCAAGCTGCGCTGCTTGTCTTTGCTCCTGTGTGCTCGCGCACTCTCGCCTTTTCCACTTATTTTTATTTTTGATTTATTTTGTCAATTTTTAAAAAAAATACGCATCGTGCTGTGCTGTTTGTGTTTGCTTGAGTGCATTCGCGCGCTCTCGCTTTCTCCACTTTACAATTTTTTTGTTATTATTTATCTATTCCTGAGAGTTTATCTTATTTTTTATTTGTTTATTTAAATGAAGTCGACCAGTTGCCTGCCCTTCCTTCCATTATCCGTCACCGAGACAAACTGAACAAAGTTCTGAGGTCGACCTTGTAAAGATAAGGATTCAGGTCTGTCTGCTGTTTACCTTTGCTCCTGCGCGCACTGCCCTTCTCTCCACATTTATGTGTTTGTTTGTTTGTCTATCTAATCTTTTGGGTTTTTATTTCTAATGAGGTCGACCAGTTGTCTGTTTATTATTTTTTTTACTACGCATCAAGCTGCGCTGCTTCTCTTTGCTCCTGTGTGCTCGCGCACTCTCGCCCTTTTCCACTTATTTTTATATTTGATTTATTTTGTCAATTTAAAAAAATACGCATCGTGCTGTGCTGTTTGTGTTTGCTTGAGTGCATTCGCGCGCTCTCGCTTTCTCCACTTTACAATTTTTTTGTTATTATTTATCTATTCCTGAGAGTTTATCTTATTTTTTATTTGTTTATTAAATGAAGTCGACCAGTTGCCTGCCCTTCCTTCCATTATCCGTCACCGAGACAAACTGAACAAAGTTCTGAGGTCGACCTTGTAAAGATAAGGATTCAGGTCTGTCTGCTGTTTACCTTTGCTCCTGCGCGCACTGCCCTTCTCTCCACATTTATGTGTTTGTTTGTTTGTCTATCTAATCTTTTGGGTTTTTATTTCTAATGAGGTCGACCAGTTGTCTATTTATTATTTTTTTTACTACGCATCAAGCTGCGCTGCTTGTCTTTGCTCCTGTCTGCTCTCGCACTCTCGCTTTTTCCACTTATTTTTATTTTTGATTTATTTTTTATTTATTTTGTCAATTTTTAAAAAAAATACGCATCGTGCTGTGCTGTTTGTGTTTGCTTGAGTCCATTCGCGCGCTCTCGCCTGCTCCACTTTACAATTTTTTGTTATTATTTATCTATTCCTGAGAGTTTATCTTATTTTTTATTTGTTTATTTAAATGAAGTCGACCAGTTGCCTGCCCTTCCTTCCATTATCCGTCACCGAGACAAACTGAACAAAGTTCTGAGGTCGACCTTGTAAAGATAAGGATTCAGGTCTGTCTGCTGTTTACCTTTGCTCCTGCGCGCACTGCCCTTCTCTCCACATTTATGTGTTTTTTTGTTTGTCTATCTAATCTTTTGGGTTTTTATTTCTAATGAGGTCGATCACTTGTCTATTTATTATTTTTTTTACTACGCATCAAGCTGCGCTGCTTGTCTTTGCTCCTGTCTGCTCTCGCACTCTCGCCTTTTCCACTTATTTTTATTTTTGATTTATTTTTTATTTATTTTGTCAATTTTTAAAAAAAATACGCATCGTGCTGTGCTGTTTGTGTTTGCTTGAGTCCATTCGCGCGCTCTCGCCTGCTCCACTTTACAATTTTTTGTTATTATTTATCTATTCCTGAGAGTTTATCTTATTTTTTATTTGTTTATTTAAATGAAGTCGACCAGTTGCCTGCCCTTCCTTCCATTATCCGTCACCGAGACAAACTGAACAAAGTTCTGAGGTCGACCTTGTAAAGATAAGGATCAGGTCTGTCTGCTGTTTACCTTTGCTCCTGCGTGCACTGCCCTTCTCTCCACATTTATGTGTTTGTTTGTTTGTCTATCTAATCTTTTGGGTTTTTATTTCTAATGAGGTCGACCAGTTGTCTATTTATTATTTTTTTTACTACGCATCAAGCTGCGCTGCTTGTCTTTGCTCCTGTCTGCTCGCGCACTCTCGCCTTTTCCACTTATTTTTATTTTTGATTTATTTTTGATTTATTTTGTCAATTTAAAAAAAATACGCATCGTGCTGTGCTGTTTCTGTTTGCTTGAGTGCATTCGCGCGCTCTCGCTTTCTCCACTTTACAATTTTTTTGTTATTTTTTATCTATTCCTGAGAGTTTATCTTATTTTTTATTTGTTTATTTAAATGAAGTTGACCTGTTGCCTGCCCTTCCTTCCATTATCCGTCACCGAGACAAACTGAACAAAGTTCTGAGGTCGACCTTGTAAAGATAAGGATTCAGGTCTGTCTGCTGTTTACCTTTGCTCCTGCGCGCACTGCCCTTCTCTCCACATTTATGTGTTTGTTTGTTTGTCTATCTAATCTTTTGGGTTTTTATTTCTAATGAGGTCGACCAGTTGTCTGTTTATTATTTTTTTTACTACGCATCAAGCTGCGCTGCTTCTCTTTGCTCCTGTGTGCTCGCGCACTCTCGCCTTTTCCACTTATTTTTATATTTGATTTATTTTGTCAATTTAAAAAAAAATACGCATCGTGCTGTGCTGTTTGTGTTTGCTTGAGTGCATTCGCGCGCTCTCGCTTTCTCCACTTTACAATTTTTTTGTTATTATTTATCTATTCCTGAGAGTTTATCTTATTTTTTATTGTTTATTTAAATGAAGTCGACCAGTTGCCTGCCCTTCCTTCCATTATCCGTCACCGAGACAAACTGAACAAAGTTCTGAGGTCGACCTTGTAAAGATAAGGATTCAGGTCTGTCTGCTGTTTACCTTTGCTCCTGCGCGCACTGCCCTTCTCTCCACATTTATGTGTTTGTTTGTTTGTCTATCTAATCTTTTGGGTTTTTATTTCTAATGAGGTCGACCAGTTGTCTATTTATTATTTTTTTTACTACGCATCAAGCTGCGCTGCTTGTCTTTGCTCCTGTCTGCTCTCGCACTCTCGCTTTTTCCACTTATTTTTATTTTTGATTTATTTTTTATTTATTTTGTCAATTTTAAAAAAAATACGCATCGTGCTGTGCTGTTTGTGTTTGCTTGAGTCCATTCGCGCGCTCTCGCCTGCTCCACTTTACAATTTTTTGTTATTATTTATCTATTCCTGAGAGTTTATCTTATTTTTTATTTGTTTATTTAAATGAAGTCGACCAGTAGCCTGCCCTTCCTTCCATTATCCGTCACCGAGACAAACTGAACAAAGTTCTGAGGTCGACCTTGTAAAGATAAGGATTCAGGTCTGTCTGCTGTTTACCTTTGCTCCTGCGCGCACTGCCCTTCTCTCCACATTTATGTGTTTGTTTGTTTGTCTATCTAATCTTTTGGGTTTTTTATTTCTAATGAGGTCGACCAGTTGTCTATTTATTATTTTTTTTACTACGCATCAAGCTGCGCTGCTTGTCTTTGCTCCTGTCTGCTCTCGCACTCTCGCTTTTTCCACTTATTTTTATTTTTGATTTATTTTTTATTTATTTTGTCAATTTTTAAAAAAAATACGCATCGTGCTGTGCTGTTTGTGTTTGCTTGAGTCCATTCGCGCGCTCTCGCCTGCTCCACTTTACAATTTTTTGTTATTATTTATCTATTCCTGAGAGTTTATCTTATTTTTTATTTGTTTATTTAAATGAAGTCGACCAGTTGCCTGCCCTTCCTTCCATTATCCGTCACCGAGACAAACTGAACAAAGTTCTGAGGTCGACCTTGTAAAGATAAGGATTCAGGTCTGTCTGCTGTTTACCTTTGCTCCTGCGCGCACTGCCCTTCTCTCCACATTTATGTGTTTTTTTGTTTGTCTATCTAATCTTTTGGGTTTTATTTCTAATGAGGTCGACCAGTTGTCTATTTATTATTTTTTTTACTACGCATCAAGCTGCGCTGCTTGTCTTTGCTCCTGTGTGCTCGCGCACTCTCGCCTTTTCCACTTATTTTTATTTTTGATTTATTTTTGATTTATTTAGTCAATTTAAAAAAAAAATATGCATCGTGCTGTGCTGTTTGTGTTTGCTTGAGTGCATTCGCGCGCTCCTCGCTTTCTCCACTTTACAATTTTTTTGTTATTATTTATCTATTCCTGAGAGTTTATCTTATTTTTTATTTGTTTATTTAAATGAAGTCGACCAGTTGCCTGCCCTTCCTTCCATTATCCGTCACCGAGACAAACTG
>NW_025958361.1:0-25024 GCF_023159225.1 Perognathus longimembris pacificus | reverse complement strand
ATTGACAAAATAAATCAAAAAAAATCAAAAATAAAAATAAGTGGAAAAGGCGAGAGTGCGCGAGCACACAGGAGCAAAGACAAGCAACGCAGCTTGATGCGTAGTAAAAAAAAATAATAAATAGACAACTGGTCGACCTCATTAGAAATAAAAACCCAAAAGATTAGATAGACAAACAAACAAACACATAAATGTGGAGAGAAGGGCAGTGCGCGCAGGAGCAAAGGTAAACAGCAGACAGACCTGAAGCCTTATCTTTACAAGGTCGACCTCAGAACTTTGTTCAGTTTGTCTCGGTGACGGATAATGGAAGGAAGGGCAGGCAACTGGTCGACTTCATTTAAATAAACAAATAAAAAATAAGATAAACTCTCAGGAATAGATAAATAATAACAAAAATATTGTAAAGTGGAGAAAGCAAGAGCGCGCGAATGCACTCAAGCAAACACAAACAGCACAGCACGATGCGTATTTTTTTTTAAAAATTGACAAAATGAATCAAAAATAAATCAAAAATAAAAATAAGTGGAAAAGGCGAGAGTGCGCGAGCACACAGGAGCAAAGACAAGCAGCGCAGCTTGATGCGTAGTAAAAAAAATAATAAATAGACAACTGGTCGACCTCATTAGAAATAAAAACCCAAAAGATTAGATAGACAAACAAACAAACACATAAATGTGGAGAGAAGGGCAGTGCGCGCAGGAGCAAAGGTAAACAGCAGACAGACCTGAATCCTTATCTTCACAAGGTCGACCTCAGAACTTTGTTCAGTTTGTCTCGGTGACGGATAATGGAAGGAAGGGCAGGCAACTGGTCGACTTCATTTAAATAAACAAATAAAAAATAAGATAAACTCTCAGGAATAGATAAATAATAACAAAAAAATTGTAAAGTGGAGAAAGCGAGAGCGCGCGAATGCACTCAAGCAAACACAAACAGCACAGCACGATGCGTATTTTTTTTTAAAATTGACAAAATAAATAAAAAATAAATCAAAAATAAAAATAAGTGGAAAAGGCGAGAGTGCGCGAGCACACAGGAGCAAAGACAAGCAGCGCAGCTTGATGCGTAGTAAAAAAAAATAATAAATAGACAACTGGTCGACCTCATTAGAAATAAAAACCCAAAAGATTAGATAGACAAACAAACAAGCACATAAATGTGGAGAGAAGGGCAGTGCGCGCAGGAGCAAAGGTAAACAGCAGACAGACCTGAATCCTTATCTTCACAAGGTCGACCTCAGAACTTTGTTCAGTTTGTCTCGGTGACGGATAATGGAAGGAAGGGCAGGCAACTGGTCGACTTCATTTAAATAAACAAATAAAAAATAAGATAAACTCTCAGGAATAGATAAATAATAACAAAAAAAATTGTAAAGTGGAGAAAGCGAGAGCGCGCGAATGCACTCAAGCAAACAGAAACAGGACAGCACGATGCGTATTTTTTTTTAAATTGACAAAATAAATCAAAAATAAAAATAAGTGGAAAAGGCGAGAGTGCGCGAGCACACAGGAGCAAAGACAAGCAGCGCAGCTTGATGCGTAGTAAAAAAAATAATAAATAGACATCTGGTCGACCTCATTAGAAATAAAAACCCAAAAGATTAGATAGACAAACAAACAAACACATAAATGTGGAGAGAAGGGCAGTGCGCGCAGGAGCAAAGTTAAACAGCAGACAGACATGAATCCTTATCTTTACAAGGTCGACCTCAGAACTTTCTTCAGTTTGTCTCGGTGACGGATAATGGAAGGAAGGGCAGGCAACTGGTCGACTTCATTTAAATAAACAAATAAAAAATAAGATAAACTCTCAGGAATAGATAAATAATAACAAAAAAATTGTAAAGTGGAGAAAGCGAGAGCGCGCGAATGCACTCAAGCAAACAGAAACAGCACAGCATGATGCGTATTTTTTTTTAAATTGACAAAATAAATCAAAAAAAATCAAAAATAAAAATAAGTGGAAAAGGCGAGAGTGCGCGAGCACACAGGAGCAAAGACAAGCAACGCAGCTTGATGCGTAGTAAAAAAAATAATAAATAGACAACTGGTCGACCTCATTAGAAATAAAAACCCAAAAGATTAGATAGACAAACAAACAAACACATAAATGTGGAGAGAAGGGCAGTGCGCGCAGGAGCATTGGTAAACAGCAGACAGACCTGAAGCCTTATCTTTACAAGGTCGACCTCAGAACTTTGTTCAGTTTGTCTCGGTGACGGATAATGGAAGGAAGGGCAGGCAACTGGTCGACTTCATTTAAATAAACAAATAAAAAATAAGATAAACTCTCAGGAATAGATAAATAATAACAAAAATATTGTAAAGTGGAGAAAGCAAGAGCGCGCGAATGCACTCAAGCAAACACAAACAGCACAGCACGATGCGTATTTTTTTTTAAAAATTGACAAAATGAATCAAAAATAAATCAAAAATAAAAATAAGTGGAAAAGGCGAGAGTGCGCGAGCACACAGGAGCAAAGACAAGCAGCGCAGCTTGATGCGTAGTAAAAAAAATAATAAATAGACAACTGGTCGACCTCATTAGAAATAAAAACCCAAAAGATTAGATAGACAAACAAACAAACACATAAATGTGGAGAGAAGGGCAGTGCGCGCAGGAGCAAAGGTAAACAGCAGACAGACCTGAATCCTTATCTTCACAAGGTCGACCTCAGAACTTTGTTCAGTTTGTCTCGGTGACGGATAATGGAAGGAAGGGCAGGCAACTGGTCGACTTCATTTAAATAAACAAATAAAAAATAAGATAAACTCTCAGGAATAGATAAATAATAACAAAAAAATTGTAAAGTGGAGAAAGCGAGAGCGCGCGAATGCACTCAAGCAAACACAAACAGCACAGCACGATGCGTATTTTTTTTTAAAATTGACAAAATAAATAAAAAATAAATCAAAAATAAAAATAAGTGGAAAAGGCGAGAGTGCGCGAGCACACAGGAGCAAAGACAAGCAGCGCAGCTTGATGCGTAGTAAAAAAAATAATAAATAGACAACTGGTCGACCTCATTAGAAATAAAAACCCAAAAGATTAGATAGACAAACAAACAAGCACATAAATGTGGAGAGAAGGGCAGTGCGCGCAGGAGCAAAGGTAAACAGCAGACAGACCTGAATCCTTATCTTCACAAGGTCGACCTCAGAACTTTGTTCAGTTTGTCTCGGTGACGGATAATGGAAGGAAGGGCAGGCAACTGGTCGACTTCATTTAAATAAACAAATAAAAAATAAGATAAACTCTCAGGAATAGATAAATAATAACAAAAAAATTGTAAAGTGGAGAAAGCGAGAGCGCGCGAATGCACTCAAGCAAACAGAAACAGCACAGCACGATGCGTATTTTTTTTTAAATTGACAAAATAAATCAAAAATAAAAATAAGTGGAAAAGGCGAGAGTGCGCGAGCACACAGGAGCAAAGACAAGCAGCACAGCTTGATGCGTAGTAAAAAAAAATAATAAATAGACAACTGGTCGACCTCATTAGAAATAAAAACCCAAAAGATTAGATAGACAAACAAACAAACACATAAATGTGGAGAGAAGGGCAGTGCGCGCAGGAGCAAAGGTAAACAGCATACAGTCCTGAATCCTTATCTTTACAAGGTCGACCTCAGAACTTTGTTCAGTTTGTCTCGGTGACGGATAATGGAAGGAAGGGCAGGCAACTGGTCGACTTCATTTAAATAAACAAATAAAAAATAAGATACACTCTCAGGAATAGATAAATAATAACAAAAAAATTGTAAAGTGGAGAAAGCGAGAGCGTGCGAATGCACTCAAGCAAACACAAACAGCACAGCACGATGCATATTTTTTTTAAAATTGACAAAATAAATAAAAAATAAATCAAAAATAAAAATAAGTGGAAAAGGCGAGAGTGCGCGAGCACACAGGAGCAAAGACAAGCAGCGCAGCTTGATGCGTAGTAAAAAAAATAATAAATAGACATCTGGTCGACCTCATTAGAAATAAAAACCCAAAAGATTAGATAGACAAACAAACAAACACATAAATGTGGAGAGAAGGGCAGTGCGCGCAGGAGCAAAGGTAAACAGCAGACAGACCTGAATCCTTATCTTCACAAGGTCGACCTCAGAACTTTGTTCAGTTTGTCTCGGTGACGGATAATGGAAGGAAGGGCAGACAACTGGTCGACTTCATTTAAATAAACAAATAAAAAATAAGATAAACTCTCAGGAATAGATAAATAATAACAAAAAAATTGTAAAGTGGAGAAAGCGAGAGCGCGCGAATGCACTCAAGCAAACAGAAACAGCACAGCACGATGCGTATTTTTTTTTAAATTGACAAAATAAATCAAAAAAAATCAAAAATAAAAATAAGTGGAAAAGGCGAGAGTGCGCGAGCACACAGGAGCAAAGACAAGCAACGCAGCTTGATGCGTAGTAAAAAAAATAATAAATAGACAACTGGTCGACCTCATTAGAAATAAAAACCCAAAAGATTAGATAGACAAACAAACAAACACATAAATGTGGAGAGAAGGGCAGTGCGCGCAGGAGCAAAGGTAAACATCAGACAGACCTGAAGCCTTATCTTTACAAGGTCCACCTCAGAACTTTGTTCAGTTTGTCTCGGTGACGGATAATGGAAGGAAGGGCAGGCAACTGGTCGACTTCATTTAAATAAACAAATAAAAAATAAGATAAACTCTCAGGAATAGATAAATAATAACAAAAATATTGTAAAGTGGAGAAAGCAAGAGCGCGCGAATGCACTCAAGCAAACACAAACAGCACAGCACGATGCGTATTTTTTTTTAAAAATTGACAAAATGAATCAAAAATAAATCAAAAATAAAAATAAGTGGAAAAGGCGAGAGTGCGCGAGCACACAGGAGCAAAGACAAGCAGCGCAGCTTGATGCGTAGTAAAAAAAATAATAAATAGACAACTGGTCGACCTCATTAGAAATAAAAACCCAAAAGATTAGATAGACAAACAAACAAACACATAAATGTGGAGAGAAGGGCAGTGCGCGCAGGAGCAAAGGTAAACAGCAGACAGACCTGAATCCTTATCTTCACAAGGTCGACCTCAGAACTTTGTTCAGTTTGTCTCGGTGACGGATAATGGAAGGAAGGGCAGGCAACTGGTCGACTTCATTTAAATAAACAAATAAAAAATAAGATAAACTCTCAGGAATAGATAAATAATAACAAAAAAATTGTAAAGTGGAGAAAGCGAGAGCGCGCGAATGCACTCAAGCAAACACAAACAGCACAGCACGATGCGTATTTTTTTTTAAAATTGACAAAATAAATAAAAAATAAATCAAAAATAAAAATAAGTGGAAAAGGCGAGAGTGTGCGAGCACACAGGAGCAAAGACAAGCAGCGCAGCTTGATGCGTAGTAAAAAAAATAATAAATAGACAACTGGTCGACCTCATTAGAAATAAAAACCCAAAAGATTAGATAGACAAACAAACAAGCACATAAATGTGGAGAGAAGGGCAGTGCGCGCAGGAGCAAAGGTAAACAGCAGACAGACCTGAATCCTTATCTTCACAAGGTCGACCTCAGAACTTTGTTCAGTTTGTCTCGGTGACGGATAATGGAAGGAAGGGCAGGCAACTGGTCGACTTCATTTAAATAAACAAATAAAAAATAAGATAAACTCTCAGGAATAGATAAATAATAACAAAAAAATTGTAAAGTGGAGAAAGCGAGAGCGCGCGAATGCACTCAAGCAAACAGAAACAGGACAGCACGATGCGTATTTTTTTTTAAATTGACAAAATAAATCAAAAATAAAAATAAGTGGAAAAGGCGAGAGTGCGCGAGCACACAGGAGCAAAGACAAGCAGCGCAGCTTGATGCGTAGTAAAAAAAAATAATAAATAGACAACTGGTCGACCTCATTAGAAATAAAAACCCAAAAGATTAGATAGACAAACAAACAAACACATAAATGTGGAGAGAAGGGCAGTGCGCGCAAGAGCAAAGGTAAACAGCAGACAGTCCTGAATCCTTATCTTTACAAGGTCGACCTCAGAACTTTGTTCAGTTTGTCTCGGTGACGGATAATGGAAGGAAGGGCAGGCAACTGGTCGACTTCATTTAAATAAACAAATAAAAAATAAGATAAACTCTCAGGAATAGATAAATAATAACAAAAAAATTGTAAAGTGGAGAAAGCGAGAGGGTGCGAATGCACTCAAGCAAACACAAACAGCACAGCACGATGCATATTTTTTTTTAAATTGACAAAATAAATAAAAAATAAATCAAAAATAAAAATAAGTGGAAAAGGCGAGAGTGCGCGAGCACACAGGAGCAAAGACAAGCAGCGCAGCTTGATGCGTAGTAAAAAAAATAATAAATAGACATCTGGTCGACCTCATTAGAAATAAAAACCCAAAAGATTAGATAGACAAACAAACAAACACATAAATGTGGAGAGAAGGGCAGTGCGCGCAGGAGCAAAGGTAAACAGCAGACAGACATGAATCCTTATCTTTACAAGGTCGACCTCAGAACTTTCTTCAGTTTGTCTCGGTGACGGATAATGGAAGGAAGGGCAGGCAACTGGTCGACTTCATTTAAATAAACAAATAAAAAATAAGATAAACTCTCAGGAATAGATAAATAATAACAAAAAAATTGTAAGGTGGAGAAAGCGAGAGCGCGCGAATGCACTCAAGCAAACAGAAACAGCACAGCATGATGCGTATTTTTTTTTAAATTGACAAAATAAATCAAAAAAAATCAAAAATAAAAATAAGTGGAAAAGGCGAGAGTGCGAGAGCACACAGGAGCAAAGACAAGCAACGCAGCTTGATGCGTAGTAAAAAAAATAATAAATAGACAACTGGTCGACCTCATTAGAAATAAAAACCCAAAAGATTAGATAGACAAACAAACAAACACATAAATGTGGAGAGAAGGGCAGTGCGCGCAGGAGCAAAGGTAAACAGCAGACAGACCTGAAGCCTTATCTTTACAAGGTCGACCTCAGAACTTTGTTCAGTTTGTCTCGGTGACGGATAATGGAAGGAAGGGCAGGCAACTGGTCGACTTCATTTAAATAAACAAATAAAAAATAAGATAAACTCTCAGGAATAGATAAATAATAACAAAACTATTGTAAAGTGGAGAAAGCAAGAGCGCGCGAATGCACTCAAGCAAACACAAACAGCACAGCACGATGCGTATTTTTTTTTAAAAATTGACAAAATGAATCAAAAATAAATCAAAAATAAAAATAAGTGGAAAAGGCGAGAGTGCGCGAGCACACAGGAGCAAAGACAAGCAGCGCAGCTTGATGCGTAGTAAAAAAAATAATAAATAGACAACTGGTCGACCTCATTAGAAATAAAAACCCAAAAGATTAGATAGACAAACAAACAAACACATAAATGTGGAGAGAAGGGCAGTGCGCGCAGGAGCAAAGGTAAACAGCAGACAGACCTGAATCCTTATCTTCACAAGGTCGACCTCAGAACTTTGTTCAGTTTGTCTCGGTGACGGATAATGGAAGGAAGGGCAGGCAACTGGTCGACTTCATTTAAATAAACAAATAAAAAATAAGATAAACTCTCAGGAATAGATAAATAATAACAAAAAAATTGTAAAGTGGAGAAAGCGAGAGCGCGCGAATGCACTCAAGCAAACACAAACAGCACAGCACGATGCGTATTTTTTTTTAAAATTGACAAAATAAATCAAAAATAAATCAAAAATAAAAATAAGTGGAAAAGGCGAGAGTGCGCGAGCACACAGGAGCAAAGACAAGCAGCGCAGCTTGATGCGTAGTAAAAAAAATAATAAATAGACAACTGGTCGACCTCATTAGAAATAAAAACCCAAAAGATTAGATAGACAAACAAACAAGCACATAAATGTGGAGAGAAGGGCAGTGCGCGCAGGAGCAAAGGTAAACAGCAGACAGACCTGAATCCTTATCTTCACAAGGTCGACCTCAGAACTTTGTTCAGTTTGTCTCGGTGACGGATAATGGAAGGAAGGGCAGGCAACTGGTCGACTTCATTTAAATAAACAAATAAAAAATAAGATAAACTCTCAGGAATAGATAAATAATAACAAAAAAATTGTAAAGTGGAGAAAGCGAGAGCGCGCGAATGCACTCAAGCAAACAGAAACAGCACAGCACGATGCGTATTTTTTTTTAAAATTGACAAAATAAATCAAAAATAAATCAAAAATAAAAATAAGTGGAAAAGGCGAGAGTGCGCGAGCACACAGGAGCAAAGACAAGCAGCGCAGCTTGATGCGTAGTAAAAAAAATAATAAATAGACAACTGGTCGACCTCATTAGAAATAAAAACCCAAAAGATTAGATAGACAAACAAACAAACACATAAATGTGGAGAGAAGGGCAGTGCGCGCAGGAGCAAAGGTAAACAGCAGACAGACCTGAATCCTTATCTTCACAAGGTCGACCGCAGAACTTTGTTCAGTTTGTCTCGGTGACGGATAATGGAAGGAAGGGCAGGCAACTGGTCGACTTCATTTAAATAAACAAATAAAAAATAAGATAAACTCTCAGGAATAGATAAATAATAACAAAAAATTGTAAAGTGGAGAAAGTGAGAGCGCGCGAATGCACTCAAGCAAACAGAAACAGCACAGCACGATGCGTATTTTTTTTTAAATTGACAAAATAAATCAAAAATAAAAATAAGTGGAAAAGGCGAGAGTGCGCGAGCACACAGGAGCAAAGACAAGCAGCGCAGCTTGATGCGTAGTAAAAAAAAATAATAAATAGACAACTGGTCGACCTCATTAGAAATAAAAACCCAAAAGATTAGATAGACAAACAAACAAACACATAAATGTGGAGAGAAGGGCAGTGCGCGCAGGAGCAAAGGTAAACAGCAGACAGTCCTGAATCCTTATCTTTACAAGGTCGACCTCAGAACTTTGTTCAGTTTGTCTCGGTGACGGATAATGGAAGGAAGGGCAGGCAACTGGTCGACTTCATTTAAATAAACAAATAAAAAATAAGATAAACTCTCAGGAATAGATAAATAATAACAAAAAAATTGTAAAGTGGAGAAAGCGAGAGCGTGCGAATGCACTCAAGCAAACACAAACAGCACAGCACGATGCATATTTTTTTTAAAATTGACAAAATAAATAAAAAATAAATCAAAAATAAACATAAGTTGAATAGGAGAGAGTGCGCGAACACACAGGAGCAAAGACAAGCAGCGCAGCTTGATGCGTAGTAAAAAAAATAATAAATAGACAACTGGTCGACCTCATTAGAAATAAAAACACAAAAGATTAGATAGACAAACAAACAAACACATAAATGTGGAGAGAAGGGCAGTGCGCGCAGGAGCAAAGGTAAACAGCAGACAGACCTGAATCCTTATCTTTACAAGGTCGACCTCAGAACGTTGTTCAGTTTGTCTCGGTGACGGATAATGGAAGGAAGGGCAGGCAACTGGTCGACTTCATTTAAATAAACAAATAAAAAATAAGATAAACTCTCAGGAATAGATAAATAATAACAAAAAAATTGTAAAGTGGAGAAAGCGAGAGCGCGCGAATGCATTCAAGCAAACACAAACAGCACGGCACGATGCGTATTTTTTTTTAAAATTGACAAAATAAATCAAAAATAAATCAAAAATAAAAATAAGTGCAAAAGGCGAGAGTGCGCGAGCACACAGGAGCAAAGACAAGCAGCGCAGCTTGATGCGTAGTAAAAAAAATAATAAATAGACAACTGGTCGACCTCATTAGAAATAAAAACCCAAAAGATTAGATAGACAAACAAACAAACACATAAATGTGGAGAGAAGGGCAGTGCGCGCAGGAGCAAAGGTAAACAGCAGACAGACCTGAATCCTTATCTTTACAAGGTCGACCTCAGAACTTTGTTCAGTTTGTCTCGTTGACGGATAATGGAAGGAAGGGCAGGCAACTGGTCGACTTCATTTAAATAAACAAATAAAAAATAAGATAAACTGTCAGGAATAGATAAATAATAACAAAAAAATTGTAAAGTGGAGAAAGAGAGAGCGCGCGAATGCACTCAAGCAAACACAAACAGCACAGCACGATGCGTATTTTCTTTTTCAAATTGACAAAATAAATAAAAAATAAATCAAAAATAAAAATAATTCGAAAAGTCGAGAGTGCGCGAGCACACTGGAACAAAGACAAGCAACGCAGCTTGATGCGTAGTAAAAAAATTAATAAATAGACAACTGGTCGACCTCATTAGAAATAAAAACCCAAAAGATTAGATAGACAAACAAACAAACACATAAATGTGGAGAGAAGGGCAGTGCGCGCAGGAGCAAAGGTAAACAGCAGACAGACCTGAATCCTTATCTTTACAAGGTCGACCTCAGAACTTTGTTCAGTTTGTCTCGGTGACGGATAATGGAAGGAAGGGCAGGCAACTGGTCGACTTCATTTAAATAAACAAATAAAAAATAAGATAAACTCTCAGGAATAAATAAATAATAACAAAAAAATTGTAAAGTGGAGAAAGCAAGAGCGCGCGAATGCACTCAAGCAAACACAAACAGCACAGCACGATGCGTATTTTTTTTTAAATTGACAAATAAATCAAAAATAAATCAAAAATAAAAATAAGTGGAAAAGGCGAGAGTGCGCGAGCACACAGGAGCAAAGACAAGCAGCGCAGCTTGATGCGTAGTAAAAAAAATAATAAATAGACAACTGGTCGACCTCATTAGAAATAAAAACCCAAAAGATTAGATAGACAAACAAACAAACACATAAATGTGGAGAGAAGGGCAGTGCGCGCAGGAGCAAAGGTAAACAGCAGACAGACCTGAATCCTTATCTTTACAAGGTCGACCTCAGAACTTTGTTCAGTTTGTCTCGGTGACGGATAATGGAAGGAAGGGTAGGCAACTGGTCGACTTCATTTAAATAAACAGATAAAAAATAAGATAAACTCTCAGGAATAGATAAATAATAACAAAAAAATTGTAAAGTACAGAAAGCGAGATCGCGCGAATGCACTCAAGCAAACACAAACAGCACAGCACGATGCGTATTTTTTTTTTAAATTGACAAAATAAATCAAAAATAAATCAAAAATAAAAATAAGTGGAAAAGGCGAGAGTGCGCGGGCACACAGGAGCAAAGACAAGCAGCGCAGCTTGATGCGTAGTAAAAAAAATAATAAATAGACAACTGGTCGACCTCATTAGAAATAAAAACCCAAAAAATTAGATAGACAAACAAACAAATACATAAATGTGGAGAGAAGGGCAGTGCGCGCAGGAGCAAATGTAAACAGCAGACAGATCTGAATCCTTATCTTTACAAGGTCGACCTCAGAACTTTGTTGAGTTTGTCTCGGTGACGGATAATGGAAGGAAGGGCAGGCAACTGGTCGACTTCATTTAAATAAACAAATAAAAAATAAGATAAACTCTCAGGAATAGATAAATAATAACAAAAAATTGTAAAGTGGAGAAAGCGAGAGCGCGCGAATGCACTCAAGCAAACACAAACAGCACAGCACGATGCGTATTTTTTTTTAAATTGACAAAATAAATCAAAAATAAAAATAAGTGGAAAAGGCGAGAGTGCGCGAGCACACAGGAGCAAAGACAAGTAGCGCAGCTTGATGCGTATTAAAAAAAATAATAAATAGACAACTGGTCGACCTAATTAGAAATAAAAACCCAAAAGATTAGATAGACAAACAAACAAACACATAAATGTGGAGAGAAGGGCAGTGCGCGCAGGAGCAAAGGTAAACAGCAGACATACCTGAATCCTTATCTTTACAAGGTCGACCTCAGAACTTTGTTCAGTTTGTCTCGGTGACGGATAATGGAAGGAAGGGCAGGCAACTGGTCGACTTCATTTAAATAAACAAATAAAAAATAAGATAAACTCTCAGGAATAGATAAATAATAACAAAAAAATTGTAAAGAGGAGAAAGCGAGAGCGCGCGAATGCACTCAAGCAAACACAAACAGCACAGCACGATGCGTATTTTTTTTAAAAATTGACAAAATAAATCAAAAATAAATCAAAAATAAAAATAAGTGGAAAAGGCGAGAGTGCGCGAGCACACAGGACCAAAGACAAGCAGCGCAGCTTGATGCGTAGTAAAAAAAATAATAAATAGACAACTGGTCGACCTCATTAGAAATAAAAACCCAAAAGATTAGATAGACAAACAAACAAATACATAAATGTGGAGAGAAGGGCAGTGCGCGCAGGAGCAAAGGTAAACAGCAGACAGACCTGAATCCTTATCTTTACAAGGTCGACCTCACAACTTTGTTCAGTTTGTCTCGGTGACGGATAATGGAAGGAAGGGCAGGCAACTGGTCCACATCATTTAAATAAACAAATAAAAAATAAGATAAACTCTCAGGAATAGATAAATAATAACAAAAAACTTGAGAAGTGGAGAAAGCGAGAGCACGCGAATGCACTCAAGCAAACACAAACAGCACAGCACGATGCGTATTTTTTTTAAAAATTGACAAAATAAATCAAAAATAAATCAAAAATAAAAATAAGTGGAAAAGGCGAGAGTGCGCGAGCACACGGGAGCAAAGACAAGCAGCGCAGCTTGATGCGTAGTAAAAAAAATAATAAATAGACAACTGGTCGACCTCATTAGAAATAAAAACCCAAAAGATTAGATAGACAAACAAACAAACACATAAATGTGGAGAGAAGGGCAGTGCGCGCAGGAGCAAAGGTACACAGCAGACAGACGTGAATCCTTATCTTTACAAGGTCGACCTCAGAACTTTGTTCAGTTTGTCTCGGTGACGGATAATGGAAGGAAGGGCAGGCAACTGGTCGACTTCATTTAAATAAACAAATATAAAATAAGATAAACTCTCAGGAATAGATAAATAATAACAAAAAATTGTAAAGTGGAGAAAGCGAGAGCGCGCGAATGCACTCAAGCAAACACAAACAGCACAGCACGATGCGTATTTTTTTTTAAAATTGACAAATAAATCAAAAATAAATCAAAAATAAAAATAAGTGGAAAAGGCGAGAGTGCGCGAGCACACAGGAGCAAAGACAAGCAGCGCAGCTTGATGCGTAGTAAAAAAAATAATAAATAGACAACTGGTCGACCTCATTAGAAATAAAAACCCAAAAGATTAGATAGACAAACAAACAAACACATAAATGTGGAGAGAAGGGCAGTGCGCGCAGGAGCAAAGGTAAACAGCAGACAGACCTGAATCCTTATCTTTACAAGGTCGACCTCAGAACTTTGTTCAGTTTGTCTCGGTGACGGATAATGGAAGGAAGGGCAGGCAACTGGTCGACTTCATTTAAATAAACAAATAAAAAATAAGATAAACTCTCAGGAATAGATAAATAATAACAAAAAAATTGTAAAGTACAGAAAGCGAGATCGCGCGAATGCACTCAAGCAAACACAAACAGCACAGCACGATGCGTATTTTTTTTTAAATTGACAAATAAATCAAAAATAAATCAAAAATAAAAATAAGTGGAAAAGGCGAGAGTGCGCGAGCACACAGGAGCAAAGACAAGCAGCGCAGCTTGATGCGTAGTAAAAAAAATAATAAATAGACAACTGGTCGACCTCATTAGAAATAAAAACCCAAAAGATTAGATAGACAAACAAACAAACACATAAATGTGGAGAGAAGGGCAGTGCGCGCAGGAGCAAAGGTAAACAGCAGACAGACCTGAATCCTTATCTTTACAAGGTCGACCTCAGAACTTTGTTCAGTTTGTCTCGGTGACGGATAATGGAAGGAAGGGTAGGCAACTGGTCGACTTCATTTAAATAAACAGATAAAAAATAAGATAAACTCTCAGGAATAGATAAATAATAACAAAAAAATTGTAAAGTACAGAAAGCGAGATCGCGCGAATGCACTCAAGCAAACACAAACAGCACAGCACGATGCGTATTTTTTTTAAATTGACAAAATAAATCAAAAATAAATCAAAAATAAAAATAAGTGGAAAAGGCAAGAGTGCGCGGGCACACAGGAGCAAAGACAAGCAGCGCAGCTTGATGCGTAGTAAAAAAAATAATAAATAGACAACTGGTCGACCTCATTAGAAATAAAAACCCAAAAAATTAGATAGACAAACAAACAAATACATAAATGTGGAGAGAAGGGCAGTGCGCGCAGGAGCAAATGTAAACAGCAGACAGATCTGAATCCTTATCTTTACAAGGTCGACCTCAGAACTTTGTTCAGTTTGTCTCGGTGACGGATAATGGAAGGAAGGGCAGGCAACTGGTCGACTTCATTTAAATAAACAAATAAAAAATAAGATAAACTCTCAGGAATAGATAAATAATAACAAAAAATTGTAAAGTGGAGAAAGCGAGAGCGCGCGAATGCACTCAAGCAAACACAAACAGCACAGCACGATGCGTATTTTTTTTTAAATTGACAAAATAAATCAAAAATAAAAATAAGTGGAAAAGGCGAGAGTGCGCGAGCACACAGGAGCAAAGACAAGTAGCGAAGCTTGATGCGTATTAAAAAAAATAATAAATAGACAACTGGTCGACCTAATTAGAAATAAAAACCCAAAAGATTAGATAGACAAACAAACAAACACATAAATGTGGAGAGAAGGGCAGTGCGCGCAGGAGCAAAGGTAAACAGCAGACAGACATGAATCCTTATCTTTACAAGGTCGACCTCAGAACTTTGTTCAGTTTGTCTCGGTGACGGATAATGGAAGGAAGGGCAGGCAACTGGTCGACTTCATTTAAATAAACAAATAAAAAATAAGATAAACTCTCAGGAATAGATAAATAATAACAAAAAAATTGTAAAGAGGAGAAAGCGAGAGCGCGCGAATGCACTCAATCAAACACAAACAGCACAGCACGATGCGTATTTTTTTTAAAATTGACAAAATAAATCAAAAATAAATCAAAAATAAAAATAAGTGGAAAAGGCGAGAGTGCGCGAGCACACAGGAGCAAAGACAAGCAGCGCAGCTTGATGCGTAGTAAAAAAAATAATAAATAGACAACTGGTCGACCTCATTAGAAATAAAAACCCAAAAGATTAGATAGACAAACAAACAAACACATAAATGTGGAGTGAAGGGCAGTGCGCGCAGGAGCAAAGGTAAACAGCAGACAGACCTGAATCCTTATCTTTACAAGGTCGACCTCACAACTTTGTTCAGTTTCTCTCGGTGACGGATAATGGAAGGAAGGGCAGGCAACTGGTCCACATCATTTAAATAAACAAATAAAAAATAAGATAAACTCTCAGGAATAGATAAATAATAACAAAAAACTTGTAAAGTGGAGAAAGCGAGAGCACGCGAATGCACTCAAGCAAACACAAACAGCACAGCACGATGCGTATTTTTTTTAAAAATTGACAAAATAAATCAAAAATAAATCAAAAATAAAAATAAGTGGAAAAGGCGAGAGTGCGCGAGCACACAGGAGCAAAGACAAGCAGCGCAGCTTGATGCGTAGTAAAAAAAATAATAAATAGACAACTGGTCGACCTCATTAGAAATAAAAACCCAAAAGATTAGATAGACAAACAAACAAACACATAAATGTGGAGAGAAGGGCAGTGCGCGCAGGAGCAAAGGTAAACAGCAGACCGTCCTGAATCCTTATCTTTACAAGGTCGACCTCAGAACTTTGTTCAGTTTGTCTCGGTGACGGATAATGGAAGGAAGGGCAGGCAACTGGTCGACTTCATTTAAATAAACAAATAAAAAATAAGATAAACTCTCAGGAATAGATAAATAATAACAAAAAAATTGTAAAGTGGAGAAAGCGAGAGCGCGCGAATGCACTCAAGCAAACACAAACAGCACAGCACGATGCATATTTTTTTTAAAAATGACAAAATAAATCAAAAATAAATCAAAAATAAACATAAGTTGAATAGGCGAGAGTGCGCGAACACACAGGAGCAAAGACAAGCAGCGCAGCTTGATGCGTAGTAAAAAAAATAATAAATAGACAACTGGTCGACCTCATTAGAAATAAAAACCCAAAAGATTAGATAGACAAACAAACAAACACATAAATGTGGAGAGAAGGGCAGTGCGCGCAGGAGCAAAGGTAAACAGCAGACAGACCTGAATCCTTATCTTTACAAGGTCGACCTCAGAACTTTGTTCAGTTTGTCTCGGTGACGGATAATGGAAGGAAGGGTAGGCAACTGGTCGACTTCATTTAAATAAACAAATAAAAAATAAGATAAACTCTCAGGAATAGATAAATAATAACAAAAAAATTGTAAAGTACAGAAAGCGAGATCGCGCGAATGCACTCAAGCAAACACAAACAGCACAGCACGATGCGTATTTTTTTTTAAATTGACAAAATAAATCAAAAATAAATCAAAAATAAAAATAAGTGGAAAAGGCGAGAGTGCGCAAGCACACAGGAGCAAAGACAAGCAGCGCAGCTTGATGCGTAGTAAAAAAAATAATAAATAGACAACTGGTCGACCTCATTAGAAATAAAAACCCAAATAATTAGATAGACAAACAAACAAATACATAAATGTGGAGAGAAGGGCAGTGCGCGCAGGAGCAAATGTAAACAGCAGACAGATCTGAATCCTTATCTTTACAAGGTCGACCTCAGAACTTTGTTCAGTTTGTCTCGGTGACGGATAATGGAAGGAAGGGCAGGCAACTGGTCGACTTCATTTAAATAAACAAATAAAAAATAAGATAAACTCTCAGGAATAGATAAATAATAACAAAAAATTGTAAAGTGGAGAAAGCGAGAGCGCGCGAATGCACTCAAGCAAACACAAACAGCACAGCACGATGCGTATTTTTTTTAAATTGACAAAATAAATCAAAAATAAAAATAAGTGGAAAAGGCGAGAGTGCGCGAGCACACAGGAGCAAAGACAAGCAGCGCAGCTTGATGCGTAGTAAAAAAAATAATAAATAGAAACTGGTCGACCTCATTAGAAATAAAAAACCAAAAGATTAGATAGACAAACAAACAAACACATAAATGTGGAGAGAAGGGCAGTGCGCGCAGGAGCAAAGGTAAACAGCAGACAGACCTGAATCCTTATCTTTACAAGGTCGACCTCAGAACTTTGTTCAGTTTGTCTCGGTGACGGATAATGGAAGGAAGTGCATGCAACTGGTCGACTTCATTTAAATAAACAAATAAAAAATAAGATAAACTCTCAGGAATAGATGAATAATAACAAAAAAATTGTAAAGTGGAGAAAGCGAGAGCGCGCGAATGCACTCAAGCAAACACAAACAGCACAGCACGATGCGTATTTTTTTTTTAAATTGACAAAATAAATCAAAAATAAAAATAAGTGGAAAAGGCGAGAGTGCGCGAGCACACAGGAGCAAAGACAAGCAGCGCGGCTTGATGCGTAGTAAAAAAAATAATAAATAGACAACTGGTCGACCTCATTAGAAATAAAAACCCAAAAAATTAGATAGACAAACAAACAAACACATAAATGTGGAGAGAAGGGCAGTGCGCGCAGGAGCAAAGGTACACAGCAGACAGACGTGAATCCTTATCTTTACAAGGTCGACCTCAGAACTTTGTTCAGTTTGTCTCGGTGACGGATAATGGAAGGAAGGGCAGGCAACTGGTCGACTTCATTTAAATAAACAAATATAAAATAAGATAAACTCTCAGGAATAGATAAATAATAACAAAAAATTGTAAAGTGGAGAAAGCGAGAGCGCGCGAATGCACTCAAGCAAACACAAACAGCACAGCACGATGCGTATTTTTTTTTTAAATTGACAAATAAATCAAAAATAAATCAAAAATAAAAATAAGTGGAAAAGGCGAGAGTGCGCGAGCACACAGGAGCAAAGACAAGCAGCGCAGCTTGATGCGTAGTAAAAAAAATAATAAATAGACAACTGGTCGACCTCATTAGAAATAAAAACCCAAAAGATTAAATAGACAAACAAACAAACACATAAATGTGGAGAGAAGGGCAGTGCGCGCAGGAGCAAAGGTAAACAGCAGACAGACCTGAATCCTTATCTTTACAAGGTCGACCTCAGAACTTTGTTCAGTTTGTCTCGGTGACGGATAATGGAAGGAAGGGCAGGCAACTGGTCGACTTCATTTAAATAAACAAATAAAAAATAAGATAAACTCTCAGGAATAGATAAATAATAACAAAAAAATTGTAAAGTACAGAAAGCGAGATCGCGCGAATGCACTCAAGCAAACACAAACAGCACAGCACGATGCGTATTTTTTTTTAAATTGACAAATAAATCAAAAATAAATCAAAAATAAAAATAAGTGGAAAAGGCGAGAGTGCGCGAGCACCCAGGAGCAAAGACAAGCAGCGCAGCTTGATGCGTAGTAAAAAAAAATAATAAATAGACAACTGGTCGACCTCATTAGAAATAAAAACCCAAAAGATTAGATAGACAAACAAACAAACACATAAATGTGGAGAGAAGGGCAGTGCGCGCAGGAGCAAAGGTAAACAGCAGACAGACCTGAATCCTTATCTTTACAAGGTCGAACTCAGAACTTTGTTCAGTTTGTCTCGGTGACAGATAATGGAAGGAAGGGTAGGCAACTGGTCGACTTCATTTAAATAAACAGATAAAAAATAAGATAAACTCTCAGGAATAGATAAATAATAACAAAAAAAATTGTAAAGTACAGAAAGCGAGATCGCGCGAATGCACTCAAGCAAACACAAACAGCACAGCACGATGCGTATTTTTTTTTAAATTGACAAAATAAATCAAAAATAAATCAAAAATAAAAATAAGTGGAAAAGGCGAGAGTGCGCGGGCACACAGGAGCAAAGACAAGCAGCGCAGCTTGATGCGTAGTAAAAAAAATAATAAATAGACAACTGGTCGACCTCATTAGAAATAAAAACCCAAAAAATTAGATAGACAAACAAACAAATACATAAATGTGGAGAGAAGGGCAGTGCGTGCAGGAGCAAATGTAAACAGCAGACAGATCTGAATCCTTATCTTTACAAGGTCGACCTCAGAACTTTGTTCAGTTTGTCTCGGTGACGGATAATGGAAGGAAGGGCAGGCAACTGGTCGACTTCATTTAAATAAACAAATAAAAAATAAGATAAACTCTCAGGAATAGGTAAATAATAACAAAAAATTGTAAAGTGGAGAAAGCGAGAGCGCGCGAATGCACTCAAGCAAACACAAACAGCACAGCACGATGCGTATTTTTTTTTAAATTGACAAAATAAATCAAAAATAAAAATAAGTGGAAAAGGCGAGAGTGCGCGAGCACACAGGAGCAAAGACAAGTAGCGCAGCTTGATGCGTATTAAAAAAAATAATAAATAGACAACTGGTCGACCTAATTAGAAATAAAAACCAAAAAGATTAGATACACAAACAAACAAACACATAAATGTGGAGAGAAGGGCAGTGCGCGCAGGAGCAAAGGTAAACAGCAGACAGACATGAATCCTTATCTTTACAAGGTCGACCTCAGAACTTTGTTCAGTTTGTCTCGGTGACGGATAATGGAAGGAAGGGCAGGCAACTGGTCGACTTCATTTAAATAAACAAATAAAAAATAAGATAAACTCTCAGGAATAGATAAATAATAACAAAAAAATTGTAAAGAGGAGAAAGCGAGAGCGCGCGAATGCACTCAAGCAAACACAAACAGCACAGCACGATGCGTATTTTTTTTTAAAATTGACAAAATAAATCAAAAATAAATCAAAAATAAAAATAAGTGGAAAAGGCGAGAGTGCGCGAGCACACAGGAGCAAAGACAAGCAGCGCAGCTTGATGCGTAGTAAAAAAAATAATAAATAGACAACTGGTCGACCTCATTAGAAATAAAAACCCAAAAGATTAGATAGACAAACAAACAAACACATAAATGTGGAGAGAAGGGCAGTGCGCGCAGGAGCAAAGGTAAACAGCAGACAGACCTGAATCCTTATCTTTACAAGGTCGACCTCACAACTTTGTTCAGTTTGTCTCGGTGACGGATAATGGAAGGAAGGGCAGGCAACTGGTCCACATCATTTAAATAAACAAATAAAAAATAAGATAAACTCTCAGGAATAGATAAATAATAACAAAAAACTTGTAAAGTGGAGAAAGCGAGAGCACGCGAATGCACTCAAGCAAACACAAACAGCACAGCACGATGCGTATTTTTTTTTAAAATTGACAAAATAAATCAAAAATAAATCAAAAATAAAAATAAGTGGAAAAGGCGAGAGTGCGCGAGCACACAGGAGCAAAGACAAGCAGCGCAGCTTGATGCGTAGTAAAAAAAATAATAAATAGACAACTGGTCGACCTCATTAGAAATAAAAACACGAAAGATTAGATAGACAAACAAACAAACACATAAATGTGGAGAGAAGGGCAGTGCGCGCAGGAGCAAAGGTAAACAGCAGACAGACCTGAATCCTTATCTTTACAAGGTCGACCTCAGAACTTTGTTCAGTTTGTCTCGGTGACGGATAATAGAAGGAAGGGCAGGCAACTGGTCGACTTCATTTAAATAAACAAATAAAAAATAAGATAAACTCTCAGGAATAGATAAATAATAACAAAAAAATTGTAAAGTGGAGAAAGCGAGAGCGCGCGAATGCACTCAAGCAAACACAAACAGCACAGCACGATGCGTATTTTTTTTTAAAATTGACAAATTAAATCAAAAATAAAAATAAGTGGAAAAGGCGAGAGTGCGCGAGCACACAGGAGCAAAGACAAGCAGCGCAGCTTGATGCGTAGTAAAAAAAATAATAAATAGACAACTGGTCGACCTCATTAGAAATAAAAACCCAAAAGATTAGATAGACAAACAAACAAACACATAAATGTGGAGAGAAGGGCAGTGCGCGCAGGAGCAATGGTAAACAGCAGACAGACCTGAATCCTTATCTTTACAAGGTCGACCTCAGAACTTTGTTCAGTTTGTCTCGGTGACGGATAATGGAAGGAAGTGCAGGCAACTGGTCGACTTCATTTAAATAAACAAATAAAAAATAAGATAAACTCTCAGGAATAGATAAATAATAACAAAAAAATTGTAAAGTGGAGAAAGCGAGAGCGCGCGAATGCACTCAAGCAAACACAAACAGCACAGCACGATGCGTATTTTTTTTAAAATTGACAAATTAAATCAAAAATAAAAATAAGTGGAAAAGGCGAGAGTGCGCGAGCACACAGGAGCAAAGACAATCAGCGCAGCTTGATGCGTAGTAAAAAAAAATAATAAATAGACATCTGGTCGACCTCATTAGAAATAAAAACCCAAAAGATTAGATAGACAAACAAACAAACACATAAATGTGGAGAGAAGGGCAGTGCGCGCAGGAGCAAAGGTAAACAGCAGACAGACCTGAATCCTTATCTTTACAAGGTCGACCTCAGAACTTTCTTCAGTTTGTCTCGGTGACGGATAATGGAAGGAAGGGCAGGCAACTGGTCGACTTCATTTAAATAAACAAATAAAAAATAAGATAAACTCTCAGGAATAGATAAATAATAACAAAAAAATTGTAAAGTGGAGAAAGCGAGAGCGCGCGAATGCACTCAAGCAAACACAAACAGCACAGCACGATGCGTATTTTTTTTTAAAATTGACAAATTAAATCAAAAATAAAAATAAGTGGAAAAGGCGAGAGTGCGCGAGCACACAGGAGCAAAGACAAGCAGCGCAGCTTGATGCGTAGTAAAAAAAATAATAAATAGACAACTGGTCGACCTCATTAGAAATAAAAACACGAAAGATTAGATAGACAAACAAACACATAAATGTGGAGAGAAGGGCAGTGCGCGCAGGAGCAAAGGTAAACAGCAGACAGACCTGAATCCTTATCTTCACAAGGTCGACCTCAGAACTTTGTTCAGTTTGTCTCGGTGACGGATAATGGAAGGAAGGGCAGGCAACTGGTCGACTTCATTTAAATAAACAAATAAAAAATAAGATAAACTCTCAGGAATAGATAAATAATAACAAAAAAATTGTAAAGTGGAGAAAGCGAGAGCGCGCGAATGCACTCAAGCAAACAGAAACAGCACAGCACGATGCGTATTTTTTTTTAAATTGACAAAATAAATCAAAAATAAAAATAAGTGGAAAAGGCGAGAGTGCGCGAGCACACAGGAGCAAAGACAAGCAGCGCAGCTTGATGCGTAGTAAAAAAAAAATAATAAATAGACAACTGGTCGACCTCATTAGAAATAAAAACCCAAAAGATTAGATAGACAAACAAACAAACACATAAATGTGGAGAGAAGGGCAGTGCGCGCAGGAGCAAAGGTAAACAGCAGACAGTCCTGAATCCTTATCTTTACAAGGTCGACCTCAGAACTTTGTTCAGTTTGTCTCGGTGACGGATAATGGAAGGAAGGGCAGGCAACTGGTCGACTTCATTTAAATAAACAAATAAAAAATAAGATAAACTCTCAGGAATAGATAAATAATAACAAAAAAATTGTAAAGTGGAGAAAGCGAGAGCGCGCGAATGCACTCAAGCAAACACAAACAGCACAGCACGATGCATATTTTTTTTAAATTGACAAAATAAATCAAAAATAAATCAAAAATAAACATAAGTTGAATAGGCGAGAGTGCGCGAACACACAGGAGCAAAGACAAGCAGCGCAGCTTGATGCGTAGTAAAAAAAATAATAAATAGACAACTGGTCGACCTCATTAGAAATAAAAACCCAAAAGATTAGATAGACAAACAAACAAACACATAAATGTGGAGAGAAGGGCAGTGCGCGCAGGAGCAAAGGTAAACAGCAGACAGACCTGAATCCTTATCTTTACAAGGTCGACCTCAGAACTTTGTTCAGTTTGTCTCGGTGACGGATAATGGAAGGAAGGGCAGGCAACTGGTCGACTTCATTTAAATAAACAAATAAAAAACAAGATAAACTCTCAGGAATAGATAAATAATAACAAAAAAAATTGTAAAGTGGAGAAAGCGAGAGCGCGCGAATGCATTCAAGCAAACACATACAGCACGGCACGATGCGTATTTTTTATTAAAATTGACAAAATAAATCAAAAATAAATCAAAAATAAAAATAAGTGCAAAAGGCGAGAGTGCGCGAGCACACAGGAGCAAAGACAAGCAGCGCAGCTTGATGCGTAGTAAAAAAAATAATAAATAGACAACTGGTCGACCTCATTAGAAATAAAAACCCCAAAGATTAGATAGACAAACAAACAAACACATAAATGTGGAGAGAAGGGCAGTGCGCGCAGGAGCAAAGGTAAACAGCAGACAGACCTGAATCCTTATCTTTACAAGGTCCACCTCAGAACTTTGTTCAGTTTGTCTCGGTGACGGATAATGGAAGGAAGGGTAGGCAACTGGTCGACTTCATTTAAATAAACAAATAAAAAATAAGATAAACTCTCAGGAATAGATAAATAATAACAAAAAAATTGTAAAGTACAGAAAGCGAGATCGCGCGAATGCACTCAAGCAAACACAAACAGCACAGCACGATGCGTATTTTTTTTTAAATTGACAAAATAAATCAAAAATAAATCAAAAATAAAAATAAGTGGAAAAGGCGAGAGTGCGCAAGCACACAGGAGCAAAGACAAGCAGCGCAGCTTGATGCGTAGTAAAAAAAATAATAAATAGACAACTGGTCGACCTCATTAGAAATAAAAACCCAAATAATTAGATAGACAAACAAACAAATACATAAATGTGGAGAGAAGGGCAGTGCGCGCAGGAGCAAATGTAAACAGCAGACAGATCTGAATCCTTATCTTTACAAGGTCGACCTCAGAACTTTGTTCAGTTTGTCTCGGTGACGGATAATGGAAGGAAGGGCAGGCAACTGGTCGACTTCATTTAAATAAACAAATAAAAAATAAGATAAACTCTCAGGAATAGATAAATAATAACAAAAAATTGTAAAGTGGAGAAAGCGAGAGCGCGCGAATGCACTCAAGCAAACACAAACAGCAGAGCACGATGCGTATTTTTTTTTAAATTGACAAAATAAATCAAAAATAAAAATAAGTGGAAAAGGCGAGAGTGCGCGAGCACACAGGAGCAAAGACAAGCAGCGCAGCTTGATGCGTAGTAAAAAAAATAATAAATAGAAACTGGTCGACCTCATTAGAAATAAAAACCCAAAAGATTACATAGACAAACAAACAAACACATAAATGTGGAGAGAAGGGCAGTGCGCGCAGGAGCAAAGGTAAACAGCAGACAGTCCTGAATCCTTATCTTTACAAGGTCGACCTCAGAACTTTGTTCAGTTTGTCTCGGTGACGGATAATGGAAGGAAGGGCAGGCAACTGGTCGACTTCATTTAAATAAACAAATAAAAAATAAGATAAACTCTCAGGAATAGATAAATAATAACAAAAAAATTGTAAAGTGGAGAAAGCGAGAGCGCGCGAATGCACTCAAGCAAACACAAACAGCACAGCACGATGCATATTTTTTTTAAAAATGACAAAATAAATCAAAAATAAATCAAAAATAAACATAAGTTGAATAGGCGAGAGTGCGCGAACACACAGGAGCAAAGACAAGCAGCGCAGCTTGATGCGTAGTAAAAAAAATAATAAATAGACAACTGGTCGACCTCATTAGAAATAAAAACCCAAAAGTTTAGATAGACAAACAAACAAACACATAAATGTGGAGAGAAGGGCAGTGCGCGCAGGAGCAAAGGTAAACAGCAGACAGACCTGAATCCTTATCTTTACAAGGTCGACCTCAGAACTTTGTTCAGTTTGTCTCGGTGACGGATAATGGAAGGAAGGGTAGGCAACTGGTCGACTTCATTTAAATAAACAAATAAAAAATAAGATAAACTCTCAGGAATAGATAAATAATAACAAAAAAATTGTAAAGTACAGAAAGCGAGATCGCGCGAATGCACTCAAGCAAACACAAACAGCACAGCACGATGCGTATTTTTTTTTAAATTGACAAAATAAATCAAAAATAAATCAAAAAATAAAAATTAGTGGAAAAGGCGAGAGTGCGCAAGCACACAGGAGCAAAGACAAGCAGCGCAGCTTGAT
>NW_025958360.1:0-35853 GCF_023159225.1 Perognathus longimembris pacificus | reverse complement strand
TTGTCTTTGCACCTGTGTGCGCGTGCATTCTCGCCTTTTCCACTTATTTTTATTTTTGATTTATTTTTGATTTATTTTGTCAATTTTAAAAAAAAATACGCATCGTGCTGTGCTGTTTGTGTTTGCTTGAGTGCATTCGCGCGCTCTCGCTTTCTCCACTTTACAATTTTTTTGTTATTATTTATCTATTCCTGAGAGTTTATCTTATTTTTTATTTGTTTATTTAAATGAAGTCGACCAGTTGCCTGCCCTTCCTTCCATTATCCGTCACCGAGACAAACTGAACAAAGTTCTGAGGTCGACCTTGTAAAGATAAGGATTCAGGTCTGTCTGCTGTTTACCATTGCTCCTGCGCGCACTGCCCTTCTCTCCACATTTATGTCTTTGTTTGTTTGTCTATCTAATCTTTTGTGTTTTTATTTCTAATGAGGTCGACCAGTTGTCTATTTATTATTTTTTTTACTACGCATCAAGCTGCGCTGCTTGTCTTTGCACCTGTGTGCGCGTGCATTCTCGCCTTTTCCACTTATTTTTATTTTTGATTTATTTTTGATTTATTTTGTCAATTTAAAAAAAATACGCATCGTGCTGTGCTGTTTGTGTTTGCTTGAGTGCATTCGCGCGCTCTCGCTTTCCTCCACTTTACAATTTTTTTTGTTATTATTTATCTATTCCTGAGAGTTTATCTTATTTTTATTTGTTTATTTAAATGAAGTCGACCAGTTGCCTGCCCTTCCTTCCATTATCCGTCACCGAGACAAACTGAACAAAGTTCTGAGGTCGACCTTGTAAAGATAAGGATTCAGGTCTGTCTGCTGTTTACCTTTGCTCCTGCGCGCACTGACCTTCTCTCCACATTTATGTGTTTGTTTGTTTGTCTATCTAATCTTTTGGGTTTTTACTTCTAATGAGGTCGACCAGTTGTCTATTTATTATTTTTTTTACTACGCATCAAGCTGCGCTGCTTGTCTTTGCTCCTGTGTGCTCGCGCACTCTCGCCTTTTCCACTTATTTTTATTTTGATTTATTTTTGATTTATTTTGTCAATTTAAAAAAAAAATACGCATCGTGCTGTGCTGTTTGTGTTTGCTTGAGTGCATTCGCGAGCTCTCGCTTTCTCCAATTTACAATTTTTTTGTTATTATTTATCTATTCCTGAGAGTTTATCTTATTTTTTATTTGTTTATTTAAATGAAGTCGACCAGTTGCCTGCCCTTCCTTCCATTATCTGTCACCGAGACAAACTGAACAAAGTTCTGAGGTCGACCTTGTAAAGATAAGGATTCAGGTCTGTCTGCTGTTTACCTTTCCTCCTGCGCGAACTGCCCTTCTCTCCACATTTATGTGTTTGTTTGTTTGTCTATCTAATCTTTTGGGTTTTTATTTCTAATGAGGTCGACCAGTTGTCTATTTATTATTTTTTTTACTACGCATCAAGCTGCGCTGCTTGTCTTTGCTGCTGTGTGCTCGCGCACTCTCGCCTTTTCCACTTATTTTTATTTTTGATTTATTTTTGATTTATTTTGTCAATTTAAAAAAAAATACGCATCGTGCTGTGCTGTTTGTGTTTGCTTGAGTGCATTCGCGCGCTCTTGCTTTCTCCACTTTACAATTTTTTTGTTATTATTTATCTGTTCCTGAGAGTTTATCTTATTTTTTGTTTGTTTATTTAAATGAAGTCAACCAGTTGCCTGCCCTTCCTTCCATTATCCGTCACCGAGACAAACTGAACAAAGTTCTGAGGTCGACCTTGTAAAGATAAGGATTCAGGTCTGTCTGCTGTTTACCTTTGCTCCTGCGCGCACTGCCCTTCTCTCCACGTTTATGTGTTTGTTTGTTTGTCTATCTAATCTTTTGGGTTTTTATTTCTAATGAGGTCGACCAGTTGTCTATTTATTATTTTTGTTACTACGCATCAAGCTGCGCTGCTTGTCTTTGCTCCTGTGTGCTCACGCACTCTCGCCTTTTCAACTTATTTTTATTTTTGATTTATTTTTGATTTATTTTGTCAATTTAAAAAAAATACGCATCGTCCTGTGCTGTTTGTGTTTGCTTGAGTGCATTCGCGCGCTCTCGCTTTCTCCACTTTACAATTTTTTTGTTATTATTTATTTATTCCTGAGAGTTTATCTTATTTTTTATTTGTTTATTTAAATGAAGTCGACCAGTTGCCTGCCCTTCCTTCCATTATCCGTCACCGAGACAAAGTGAACAAAGTTCTGAGGTCGACCTTGTAAAGATAAGGATTCAGGTCTGTCTGCTGTTTACCTTTGCTCTTGCGCGCACTGCCCTTCTCTCCACATTTATGTGTTTGTTTGTTTGTCTATCTAATCTTTTGGGTTTTTATTTCTAATGAGGTCGACCAGTTGTCTATTTATTATTTTTTTTACTACGCATCAAGCTGCGCTGCTTGTCTTTGCTCCTGTGTGCTCGCGCACTCTCGCCTTTTCCACTTATTTTTATTTTTGATTTATTTTGATTTATTTTCTCAATTTTAAAAAAAAATACGCATCGTGCTGTGCTGTTTGTTTGCGTGAGTGCATTCGCGCGCTCTCGCTTTCTCCACTTTACAATTTTTTTGTTATTATTTATCTATTCCTGAGAGTTTATCTTATTTTTTATTTGTTTATTTAAATGAAGTCGACCAGTTGCCAGCCCTTCCTTCCATTATCCGTCACCGAGACGAACTGAACAAAGTTCTGACCTCGACCTTGTAAAGATAAGGATTCAGGTCTGTCTGCTGTTTACCATTGCACCTGCGCGCACTGCCCTTCTCTCCACATTTATGTGTTTGTTTGTTTGTCTATCAAATCTTTTGGGTTTTTACTTCTAATGAGGTCGACCAGTTGTCTATTTATTATTTTTTTTACTACCCATCAAGGTGCGCTGCTTGTCTTTGCTCCTGTGTGCTCGCGCACTCTCGCCTTTTCCACTCATTTTTATTTTTGATTTATTTTGTCAATTTTAAAAAAAATACGCATCGTGCTGTGCTGTTTGTGTTTGCTTGAGTGCATTCGCGCGCTCTCGCTTTCTCCAATTTACAATTTTTTTGTTATTATTTATCTATTCCTGAGAGTTTATCTTATTTTTTATTTGTTTATTTAAATGAAGTCGACCAGTTGCCTGCCCTTCCTTCCATTATCCGTCACCGAGACAAACTGAACAAAGTTCTGAGGTCGACCTTGTAAAGATAAGGATTCAGGTCTGTCTGCTGTTTACCTTTCCTCCTGCGCGCACTGCCCTTCTCTCCACATTTATGTGTTTGTTTGTTTGTCTATCTAATCTTTTGGGTTTTTATTTCTAATGAGGTCGACCAGTTGTCTATTTATTATTTTTTTTACTACGCATCAAGCTGCGCTGCTTGTCTTCGCTCCTGTGTGCTCGCGCACTCTCGCCTTTTCCACTTATTTTTATTTTTGATTTATTTTGTCAATTTAAAAAAAAAATACGCATCGTGCTGTGCTGTTTGTGTTTGCTTGAGTGCATTCGCGCGCTCTCGCGTTCTCCACTTTACAATTTTTTTGTTATTATTTATCTATTCCTGAGAGTTTATCTTATATTCTATTTGTTTATTTAAATGAAGTCGACCAGTTGCCTGCCCTTCCTTCCATTATCCGTCACCGAGACAAACTGAACAAAGTTCTGAGGTCGACCTTGTAAAGATAAGGATTCAGGTCTGTCTGCTGTTTACCTTTGCTCCTGCGCGCACTGCCCTTCTCTCCACATTTATGTGTTTGTTTGTTTGTCTATCTAATGTTTGGGTTTTTATTTCCAATGAGGTCGACCAGTTGTCTATTTATTATTTTTTTTACTACGCATCAAGCTGCGCTGCTTGTCTTTGCTCCTGTGTGCTCGCGCACTCTCGCCTTTTCCACTTATTTTTATTTTTGATTTATTTTTGATTTATTTTGTCAATTTAAAAAAAAAAATACGCATCGTGCTGTGCTTTTTGTGTTTGCTTGAGTGCATGCGCGCGCTCTCGCTTTCTTCACTTTACAATTTTTTTGTTATTATTTATCTATTCCTGAGAGTTTATCTTATTTTTATTTGTTTATTTAAATGAAGTCAACCAGTTGCCTGCCATTCCTTCCATTAACCGTCACCGAGACAAACTGAACAAAGTTCTGAGGTCGACCTTGTAAAGATAAGGATTCAGGTCTGTCTGCTGTTTACTTTTGCTCCTGCGCGCACTGCCCTTCTCTCCACATTTATGTGTTTGTTTGTCTATCTAATCTTTTGGGTTTTTATTTCTAATGAGGTCGACCAGTTGACTATTTATTATTTTTTTTACTACGCATCAAGCTGCGCTGCTTGTCTTTGCTCCTGTGTGCTCGCGCACTCTCGCCTTTTTCACTTATTTTTATTTTTTATTTATTTTTGATTTATTTTGTCAATTTAAAAAAAATACGCATCGTGCTGTGCTGTTTGTGTTTGCTTGAGTGCATTCGCGCGCTCTCGCTTTCTCCACTTTACAATTTTTTTGTTATTATTTATCTATTCCTGAGAGTTTATCTTATTTTTTATTTGTTTATTTAAATGAAGTCGACCAGTTGCCTGCCCTTCCTTCCATTATCCGTCACCGAGACAAACTGAACAAAGTTCTGAGGTCGACCTTGTAAAGATAAGGATTCAGGTCTGTCTGCTGTTTACCTTTGCTCCTGCGCGCACTGCCCTTCTCTCCACATTTATGTGTTTGTTTGTTTGTCTATCTAATCTTTTGGGTTTTTACTTCTAATTAGGTCGACCAGTTGTCTATTTATTATTTTTTTTACTACGTATCAAGCTGCGCTGCTTGTCTTTGCTCCTGTGTGCTCGCGCACTCTCGCCTTTTCCACTTATTTTATTTTTGATTTATTTTGTCAATTTAAAAAAAATACGCATCGTGCTGTGCTGTTTGTGTTTGCTTGAGTGCATTCGCGCGCTCTCGCTTTCTCCACTTTACAATTTTTTTGTTATTATTTATCTATTCCTGAGAGTTTATCTTATTTTTTATTTGTTTATTTAAATGAAGTCGACCAGTTGCCTGCCCTTCCTTCCATTATCCGTCACCGAGACAAACTGAAAAAAGTTCTGAGGTCGACCTTGTAAAGATAAGGATTCAGGTCTGTCTGCTGTTTACCTTTGCTCCTGCGCGCACTGCCCTTCTCTCCACATTTATGTGTTTGTTTTTTTGTCTATCTAATCTTTTGGGTTTTTATTTCTAATGAGGTCGACCAGTTGTCTATTTATTATTTTTTTTACTACGCAACAAGCTGCGCTGCTTGTCTTTGCACCTGTGTGCTCGCGCACTCTCGCCTTTTCCACTTATTTTTATTTTGATTTATTTTTGATTTATTTTGTCAATTTAAAAAAAAATACGCATCGTGCTGTGCTGTTTGTGTTTGCTTGAGTGCATTCGCGCGCTCTCGCTTTCTCCACTTTACAATTTTTTTGTTATTATTTATCTATTCCTGAGAGTTTATCTTATTTTTTATTTGTTTATTTAAATGAAGTCGACCAGTTGCCTGACCTTCCTTTCATTATCCGTCACCGAGACAAACTGAACAAAGTTCTGAGGTCGACCTTGTAAAGATAAGGATTCAGGTCTGTCTGCTGTTTACCTTTGCTCCTGCGCGCACTGCCCTTCTCTCCACATTTATGTGTTTGTTTGTTTGTCTATCTAATCTTTTGGGTTTTTATTTCTAATGAGGTCGACCAGTTGTCTATTTATTATTTTTTTTACTACGCATCAAGCTGCGCTGCTTGTCTTTGCTCCTGTGTGCTCGCGCACTCTCGCCTTTTCCACTTACTTTTATTTTTGATTTATTTTGTCAATTTAAAAAAAAAATACGCATCGTGCTGTGCTGTTTGTGTTTGCTTGAGTGCATTCGCGCGCTCTCGCTTTCTCCACTTTACAATTTTTTTGTTATTATTTATCTATTCCTGAGAGTTTATCTTATTTTTTATTTGTTTATTTAAATGAAGTCGACCAGTTGCCTGCCTTTCCTTCCATTATCCGTCACCGAGACAAACTGAACAAAGTTCTGAGGTCGACCTTGTAAAGATAAGGATTCAGGTCTGTCTGCTGTTTACCTTTGCTCCTGCGCGCACTGCCCTTCTCTCCACATTTATGTGTTTGTTTGTTTGTCTATCTAATCTTTGTGTTTTTATTTCTAATGAGGTCGACCAGTTGTCTATTTATTATTTTTTTTACTACGCATCAAGCTGCGCTGCTTGTCTTTGCACCTGTGTGCGCGTGCATTCTCGCCTTTTCCACTTATTTTTATTTTTGATTTATTTTTGATTTATTTTGTCAATTTTAAAAAAAAATACGCATCGTGCTGTGCTGTTTGTGTTTGCTTGAGTGCATTCGCGCGCTCTCGCTTTCTTCACTTTACAATTTTTTTGTTATTATTTATCTATTCCTGAGAGTTTATCTTATTTTTTATTTGTTTATTTAAATGAAGTCAACCAGTTGCCTGCCATTCCTTCCATTAACCGTCACCGAGACAAACTGAACAAAGTTCTGAGGTCGACCTTGTAAAGATAAGGATTCAGGTCTGTCTGCTGTTTACTTTTGCTCCTGCGCGCACTGCCCTTCTCTCCACATTTATGTGTTTGTTTGTCTATCTAATCTTTTGGGTTTTTATTTCTAATGAGGTCGACCAGTTGACTATTATTATTTTTTTTACTACGCATCAAGCTGCGCTGCTTGTCTTTGCTCCTGTGTGCTCGCGCACTCTCGCCTTTTTCACTTATTTGTATTTTTTATTTATTTTTGATTTATTTTGTCAATTTAAAAAAAAATACGCATCGTGCTGTGCTGTTTGTGTTTGCTTGAGTGCATTCGCGCGCTCTCGCTTTCTCCACTTTACAATTTTTTTGTTATTATTTATCTATTCCTGAGAGTTTATCTTATTTTTTATTTGTTTATTTAAATGAAGTCGACCAGTTGCCTGCCCTTCCTTCCATTATCCGTCACCGAGACAAACTGAACAAAGTTCTGAGGTCGACCTTGTAAAGATAAGGATTCAGGTCTGTCTGCTGTTTACCTTTGCTCCTGCGCGCACTGCCCTTCTCTCCACATTTATGTGTTTGTTTGTTTGTCTATCTAATCTTTTGGGTTTTTACTTCTAATTAGGTCGACCAGTTGTCTATTTATTATTTTTTTTACTACGTATCAAGCTGCGCTGCTTGTCTTTGCTCCTGTGTGCTCGCGCACTCTCGCCTTTTCCACTTATTTTTATTTTTGATTTATTTTGTCAATTTAAAAAAAATACGCATCGTGCTGTGCTGTTTGTGTTTGCTTGAGTGCATTCGCGCGCTCTCGCTTTCTCCACTTTACAATTTTTTTGTTATTATTTATCTATTCCTGAGAGTTTATCTTATTTTTTATTTGTTTATTTAAATGAAGTCGACCAGTTGCCTGCCCTTCCTTCCATTATCCGTCACCGAGACAAACTGAAAAAAGTTCTGAGGTCGACCCTGTAAAGATAAGGATTCAGGTCTGTCTGCTGTTTACCTTTGCTCCTGCGCGCACTGCCCTTCTCTCCACATTTATGTGTTTGTTTGTTTGTCTATCTAATCTTTTGGGTTTTTATTTCTAATGAGGTCGACCAGTTGTCTATTTATTATTTTTTTTACTACGCATCAAGCTGCGCTGCTTGTCTTTGCACCTGTGTGCTCGCGCACTCTCGCCTTTTCCACTTATTTTTATTTTTGATTTATTTTTGATTTATTTTGTCAATTTAAAAAAAATACGCATCGTGCTGTGCTGTTTGTGTTTGCTTGAGTGCATTCGCGCGCTCTCGCTTTCTCCACTTTACAATTTTTTTGTTATTATTTATCTATTCCTGAGAGTTTATCTTATTTTTTATTTGTTTATTTAAATGAAGTCGACCAGTTGCCTGACCTTCCTTCCATTATCCGTCACCGAGACAAACTGAACAAAGTTCTGAGGTCGACCTTGTAAAGATAAGGATTCAGGTCTGTCTGCTGTTTACCTTTGCTCCTGCGCGCACTGACCTTCTCTCCACATTTATGTGTTTGTTTGTTTGTCTATCTAATCTTTTGGGTTTTTATTTCTAATGAGGTCGACCAGTTGTCTATTTATTATTTTTTTTACTACGCATCAAGCTGCGCTGCTTGTCTTTGCTCATGTGTGCTCGCGCACTCTCGCCTTTTTCACTTATTTTTATTTTTGATTTATTTTTGATTTATTTTGTCAATTTAAAAAAAAAAAACGCATCGTGCTGTGCTGTTTGTGTTTGCTTGAGTGCATTCGCGCGCTCTCGCTTTCTCCACTTTACAATTTTTTTGTTATTATTTATCTATTCCTGAGAGTTTATCTTATTTTTTATTTGATTATTTAAATGAAGTCGACCAGTTGCCTGCCCTTCCTTCCATTATCCGTCAACGAGACGAACTGAACAAAGTTCTGACGTCGACCTTGTAAAGATAAGGATTCAGGTCTGTCTGCTCTTTACCATTGCTCCTGCGCGCCCTGCCCTTCTCTCCACATTTATGTGTTTGTTTGTTTGTCTATCTAATCTTTTGGGTTTTTACTTCTAATGAGGTCGACCAATTGTCTATTTATTATTTTTTTTACAACGCATCAAGCTGCGCTGCTTGTCTTTGCTCCTGTGTGCTCGCGCACTCTCGCCTTTTCCACTTATTTTTATTTTTGATTTATTTTGTCAATTTTAAAAAAAAATACGCATCGTGCTGTGCTGTTTGTGTTTGCTTGAGTGCATTCGCGCGCTCTCGCTTTCTCCAATTTACTATTTTTTTGTTATTATTTATCTATTCCTGAGAGTTTATCTTATTTTTATTTGTTTATTTAAATGAAGTCGACCAGTTGCCTGCCCTTCCTTCCATTATCTGTCACCGAGACAAACTGAACAAAGTTCTGAGGTCGACCTTGTAAAGATAAGGATTCAGGTCTGTCTGCTGTTTACCTTTCCTCCTGCGCGCACTGCCCTTCTCTCCACATTTATGTGTTTGTTTGTTTGTCTATCTAATCTTTTGGGTTTTTACTTCTAATGAGGTCGACCAGTTGTCTATTTATTATTTTTTTTACTACGCATCAAGCTGCGCTGCTTGTCTTTGCTCCTGTGTGCTCGCGCACTCTCGCCTTTTCCACTTATTTTTATTTTTGATTTATTTTTGATTTATTTTGTCAATTTTAAAAAAAAATACGCATCGTGCTGTGCTGTTTGTGTTTGCTTGAGTGCATTCGCGCGCTCTCGCTTTCTCCACTTTACAATTTTTTTGTTATTATTTATCTATTCCTGAGAGTTTATCTTATTTTTTATTTGTTTATTTAAATGAAGTCGACCAGTTGCCTGCCCTTCCTTCCATTATCCGTCACCGAGACAAACTGAACAAAGTTCTGAGGTCGACCTTGTAAAGATAAGGATTCAGGTCTGTCTGCTGTTTACCTTTGCTCCTGCGCGCACTGCCCTTCTCTCCACATTTATGTGTTTGTTTGTCTATCTAATCTTTGTGTTTTTATTTCTAATGAGGTCGACCAGTTGTCTATTTATTATTTTTTTTACTACGCATCAAGCTGCGCTGCTTGTCTTTGCTCCTGTGTGCTCGCGCACTCTCGCCTTTTCCACTTATTTTTATTTTTGATTTATTTTTTATTTATTTTGTCAATTTTTAAAAAAAGTACGCATCGTGCTGTGCTGTTTGTGTTTGCTTGAGTGCATTCGCGCTCTCTCGCTTTCTCCACTTTACAATTTTTTTGTTATTATTTATCTATTCCTGAGAGTTTATCTTATTTTTTATTTGTTTATTTAATGAAGTCGACCAGTTGCCTGCCCTTCCTTCCATTATCCGTCACCGAGGACAAACTGAACAAAGTTCTGAGGTCGAGCTTGTAAAGATAACGATTCAGGTCTGTCTGCTGTTTACCTTTGCCCGTGCGCGCACTGCCCTTCTCTCCACATTTATGTGTTTGTTTGTTTGTCTATCTAATCTTTTGGGTTTTTATTTCTAATGAGGTCGACCAGTTGTCTATTTATTAATTTTTTTACTACGCATCAAGCTGCGCTGCTTGTCTTTGCTCCAGTGTGCTCGCGCACTCTCGCCTTTTCCACTTATTTTTATTTTTGATTTATTTTTTATTTATTTTGTCAATTTGAAAAAAAAATACGCATCGGGCTGTGCTGTTTGTGTTTGCTTGAGTGCATTCGCGCGCTCTCGCTTTCTCAACTTTACAATTTTTTGTTATTATTTATCTATTCCTGAGAGTTTATCTTATTTTTTATTTGTTTATTTAAATGAAGTCGACCAGTTGCCTGCCCTTCCTTCCATTATCCGTCACCGAGACAAACTGAACAAAGATCTGAGGTCGACCTTGTAAAGATAAGGATTCAGGTCTGTCTGCTGTTTACCTTTGCTCCTGCGCGCACTGCCCTTCTCTCCACATTTATGTGTTTGTTTGTTTGTCTATCTAATCTTTTGGGTTTTTGTTCTAATGAGGTCGACCAGTTGTCTATTTATTATTTTTTTTACTACGCATCAAGCTGCGCTGCTTGTCTTTGCCTATGTGCTCGCGCACTCTCGCCTTTTCCACTTATTTTTATTTTTGATTTATTTTTGATTTATTTTGTCAATTAAAAAATATACGCATCGTGCTGTGCTGTTTGTGTTTGCTTGAGTGCATTCGCGTGCTCTAGCTTTCTCCACTTTACAATTTTTTGTTATTATTTATCTATTCCTGAGAGTTTATCTTATTTTTTATTTGTTATTTAAATGAAGTCGACCAGTTGCCTGCCCTTCCTTCCATTATCCGTCACCGAGACAAACTGAACAAAGTTCTGAGGTCGACCTTGTAAAGATAAGGATTCAGGTCTGTCTGCTGTTTACCTTTGCTCCTGCGCGCACTGCCCTTCTCTCCACATTTATGTGTTTGTTTGTTTGTCTATCTAATCTTTTGGGTTTTTATTTCTAATGAGGTCGACCAGTTGTCTATTTATAATTTTTTTTACTACGCATCAAGCTGCGCTGCTTGTCTTTGCTCCAGTGTGCTCGCGCACTCTCGCCTTTTCCACTTATTTTTATTTTGGTTTATTTTTTATTTATTATGACAATTTGAAAAAAAAATACGCATCGGGCTGTGCTGTTTGTGTTTGCTTGAGTGCATTCGCGCGCTCTCGCTTTCTCAACTTTACAATTTTTTTGATATTATTTATCTATTCCTGAGAGTTTATCTTATTTTTTATTTGTTTATTTAAATGAAGTCGACCAGTTGCCTGCCCTTCCTTCCATTATCCGTCACCGAGACAAACTGAACAAAGTTCTGAGGTCGACCTTGTAAAGATAAGGATTCAGGTCTGTCTGCTGTTTACCTTTGCTCCTGCGCGCACTGCCCTTCTCTCCACATTTATGTGTTTGTTTCTTTGTCTATCTAATCTTTTGGGTTTTTGTTCTAATGAGGTCGACCAGTTGTCTATTTATTATTTTTTTTACTATGCATCAAGCTGCACTGCTTGTATTTGCCTATGTGCTCGCGCACTCTCGCCTTTTCCACTTATTTTTATTTTTGATTTATTTTTGATTTATTTTGTCAATTAAAAAAAATAGGCATCGTGCTGTGCTGTTTGTGTTTGCTTGAGTGCATTCGCGCGCTCTCGCTTTCTCCACTTTACAATTTTTTTGTTATTATTTATCTATTCCTGAGAGTTTATCTTATTTTTTATTTTTTTATTTAAATGAAGTCGACCAGTTGCCTGCCCTTCCTTCCATTATCCGTCACCGAGACAAACTGAACAAAGTTCTGAGGTCGACTTTGTAAAGATAAGGATCCAGGTCTGTCTGCTATTTACCTTTGCTCCTGCGCGCACTGCCCTTCTCTCCACATTTATGTGTTTGTTTGTTTGTCTATCTAATCTTTTGGCTTTTTGTTCTAATGTGGTCGACCAGTTGTCTATTTATTATCTTTTTTACTATGCATCAATCTGCGCTGCTTGTCTTTGCCTATGTGCTCGCGCACTCTCCGCCTTTTCCACTTATTTTTATTTTTGATTTATTTTTGATTTATTTTGTCAATTAAAAAAAATACGGATCGTGCTGTGCTGTTTGTGTTTGCTTGAGTGCATTCGCGCGCTCTCGCTTTCTCCACTTTACAATTTTTTTGTTATTATTTATCTATTCCTTAGAGTTTATCTTATTTTTTATTTTTTTATTTAAATGAAGTCGACCAGTTGCCTGCCCTTCCTTCCATTATCCGTCACCGAGACAAACTGAACAAAGTTCTGAGGTCGACCTTGTAAAGATAAGGATCCAGGTCTGTCTGCTGTTTACCTTTGCTCCTGCGGGCACTGCCCTTCTCTCCACATTTATGTGTTTGTTTGTTTGTCTATCTAATCTTTTGGGTTTTTATTTCTAATGAGGTCGACCAGTTGTCTATTTATTATTTTTTTACTACGCATCAAGCTGCGCTGCTTGTCTTTGCTCCTGTGTGCTCGCGCACTCTCGCCTTTTCCACTTATTTTTATTTTTGATTTATTTTTGATTTATTTTGTCAATTTAAAAAAAATACGCATCGTGCTGTGCTGTTTGTGTTTGCTTGAGTGCATTCGCGCGCTCTCGCTTTCTCCACTTTACAATTTTTTTTGTTATTATTTATCTATTCCTGAGAGTTTATCTTATTTTTTATTTGTTTATTTAAATGAAGTCGACCAGTTGCCTGCCCCTACCTTCCATTATCCGTCACCGATACAAACTGAACAAAGTTCTGAAGTCGACCTTTTAAAGATAAGGATTCAGGTCTGTCTGCTGTTTACCTTTGCTCTTGCGCGCACTGCCCTTCTCTCCACATTTATGTGTTTGTTTGTTTGTCTATCTAATCTTTTGGGTTTTTATTTCTAATGAGGTCGACCAGTTGTCTATTTATTATTTTTTTTACTACGCATCAAGCTGCGCTGCTTGTCTTTGCTCCTGTGTGCTCGCGCACTCTCGCCTTTTCCACTTATTTTTATTTTTGATTCATATTTTATTTATTTTGTCAATTTAAAAAAAATACGCATCGTGCTGTGCTCTTTGTGTTTGCTTGAGTGCATTCGCGCGCTCTCGCTTTCTCCACTTTACAATTTTTTGTTATTATTTATCTATTCCTGAGAGTTTATCTTATTTTTTATTTGTTTATTTAAATGAAGTCGACCAGTTGCCTGCCCTTCCTTCCATTATCCGTCACCGAGACAAACTGAACAAAGTTCTGAGGTCGACCTTGTAAAGATAAGGATTCAGGTCTGTCTGCTGTTTACCTTTGCTGCTGCGCGCACTGCCCTTCTCTCCACATTTATGTGTTTTTTTGTTTGTCTATCTAATCTTTTGGGTTTTTATTTCTAATGAGGTCGACCAGTTGTCTATTTATTAATTTTTTTACTACGCATCAAGCTGCGCTGCTTGTCTTTGCTCCTGTGTGCTCGCGCACTCTCGCCTTTTCCACTTGTTTTTATTTTTGATTCATTTTTGATTTATTTTGTCAATTTAAAAAAAATACGCATCGTGCTGTGCTGTTTGTGTTTGCTTGAGTGCATTCGCGCGCTCTCGCTTTCTCCACTTTACAATTTTTTTGTTATTATTTATCTATTCCTGAGAGTTTATCTTATTTTTTATTTGTTTATTTAAATGAAGTCGACCAGTTGCCTGCCCTTCCTTCCATTATCCGTCACCGATACAAACTGAACAAAGTTCTGAAGTCGACCTTTTAAAGATAAGGATTCAGGTCTGTCTGCTGTTTACCTTTGCTCTTGCGCGCACTGCCCTTCTCTCCACATTTATGTGTTTGTTTGTTTGTCTATCTAATCTTTTGGGTTTTTATTTCTAATGAGGTCGACCAGTTGTCTATTTATTATTTTTTTTACTACGCATCAAGCTGCGCTGCTTGTCTTTGCTCTGTGTGCTCGCGCACTCTCGCCTTTTCCACTTATTTTTATTTTGATTCATTTTTTATTTATTTTGTCAATTTAAAAAAAATACGCATCGTGCTGTGCTCTTTGTGTTTGCTTGAGTGCATTCGCGCGCTCTCGCTTTCTCCACTTTACAATTTTTTTGTTATTATTTATCTATTCCTGAGAGTTTATCTTATTTTTTATTTTTTTATTTAAATGAAGTCGACCAGTTGCCTGCCCTTCCTTCCATTATCCGTCACCGAGACAAACTGAACAAAGTTCTGAGGTCGACCTTGTAAAGATAAGGATTCAGGTCTGTCTGCTGTTTACCTTTGCTGCTGCGCGCACTGCCCTTCTCTCCACATTTATGTGTTTTTTTGTTTGTCTATCTAATCTTTTGGGTTTTTATTTCTAATGAGGTCGACCAGTTGTCTATTTATTAATTTTTTTACTACGCATCAAGCTGCGCTGCTTGTCTTTGCTCCTGTGTGCTCGCGCACTCTCGCCTTTTCCACTTGTTTTTATTTTTGATTCATTTTTGATTTATTTTGTCAATTTAAAAAAAAATACGCATCGTGCTGTGCTGTTTGTGTTTGCTTGAGTGCATTCGCGCGCTCTCGCTTTCTCCACTTTACAATTTTTTTGTTATTATTTATCTATTCCTGAGAGTTTATCTTATTTTTTATTTGTTTATTTAAATGAAGTCGACCAGTTGCCTGCCCTTCCTTCCCATTATCCGTCACCGAGACAAACTGAACAAAGTTCTGAGGTCGAGACCCTTCTAAAGATAAGGATTCAGGTCTGTCTGCTGTTTACCTTTGCTCCTGCGCGCACTGCCCTTCTCTCCACATTTATGTGTTTGTTTGTTTGTCTATCTAATCTTTTGGGTTTTTATTTCTAATGAGGTCGACCAGTTGTCTATTTATTATTTTTTTTACTACGCATCAAGCTGCGCTGCTTGTCTTTGCTCCTGTGTGCTCGCGCACTCTCGCCTTTTCCACTTATTTTTATTTTTGATTTATTTTGATTTATTTTGTCAATTTTTAAAAAAAGTACGCATCGTGCTGTGCTGTTTGTGTTTGCTTGAGTGCATTCGCGCGCTCTCGCTTTCTCCACTTTACAATTTTTTTGTTATTATTTATCTATTCCTGAGAGTTTATCTTATTTTTTATTTGTTTATTTAAATGAAGTCGACCAGTTGCCTGCCCTTCCTTCCATTATCCGTCACCGAGACAAACTGAACAAAGTTCTGAGGTCAACCTTGTAAAGATAAGATTCAGGACTGTCTGCTGTTTACCTTTGCTCTGCGCGCACTGCCCTTCTCTCCACATTATGTGTTTGTTTGTTTGTCTATCTAATCTTTTGGGTTTTTATTTCCAATGAGGTCGACCAGTTGTCTATTTATTAATTTTTTTACTACGCATCAAGCTGCGCTGCTTGTCTTTGCTCCAGTGTGCTCGCGCACTCTCGCCTTTTCCACTTATTTTTATTTTTGATTTATTTTTTATTTATTTTGTCAATTTGAAAAAAAAATACGCATCGTGCTGTGCTGTTTGTGTTTGCTTGAGTGCATTCGCGCGCTCTCGCTTTCTCAACTTTACAATTTTTTTGATATTATTTATCTATTCCTGAGAGTTTATCTATTTTTATTTGTTTATTTAAATGAAGTCGACCAGTTGCCTGCCCTTCCTTCCATTATCCGTCACCGAGACAAACTGAACAAAGTTCTGAGGTCGACCTTGTAAAGATAAGGATTCAGGTCTGTCTGCTGTTTACCTTTGCTCCTGCGCGCACTGCCCTTCTCTCCACATTTATGTGTTTGTTTGTTTGTCTATCTAATCTTTTGGGTTTTTGTTCTAATGAGGTCGACCAGTAGTCTATTTATTATTTTTTTTACTATGCATCAAGCTGCGCTGCTTGTCTTTGCCTATGTGCTCGGGCACTCTCGCCTTTCCCACTTATTTTTATTTTTGATTTATTTTTGATTTATTTTGTCAATTAAAAAAAATACGCATCGTGCTGTGCTGTTTGTGTTTGCTTGAGTGCATTCGCGCGCTCTCGCTTTCTCCACTTTACAATTTTTTTGTTATTATTTATCTATTCCTGAGAGTTTATCTTATTTTTTATTTTTTTATTTAAATGAAGTCGACCAGTTGCCTGCCCATCCTTCCATTATCCGTCACCGAGACAACGGAACAAAGTTCTGAGGTCGACCTTGTAAAGATAAGGATCCAGGTCTGTCTGCTGTTTACCTTTGCTCCTGCGCGCACTGCCCTTCTCTCCACATTTATGTGTTTGTTTGTTTGTCTATCTAATCTTTTGGGTTTTTGTTCTAATGAGGTCGACCAGTTGTCTATTTATTATTTTTTTTACTATGCATCAAGCTGCGCTGCTTGTCTTTGCCTATGTGCTCGCGCACTCTCGCCTTTTCCACTTATTTTTATTTTTGATTTATTTTTTATTTATTTTGTCAATTAAAAAAAAATACGCATCGTGCTGTGCTGTTTGTGTTTGCTTGAGTGCATTCGCGCGCTCTCGCTTTCTCCACTTTACAATTTTTTTGTTATTATTTATCTATTCCTGAGAGTTTATCTTATTTTTTATTTCATTATTTAAATGAAGTCGACCAGTTGCCTGCCCTTCCTTCCATTATCCGTCACGGAGACAAACTGAACAAAGTTCTGAGGTCGACCTTGTAAAGATAAGGATCCAGGTCTGTCTGCTGTTTACCTTTGCTCCTGCGCTCACTGCCCTTCTCTCCACATTTATGTGGTTGTTTGTTTGTCTATCTAATCTTTTGGGTTTTTATTTCTAATGAGGTCGACCAGTTGTCTATTTATTATTTTTTTACTACGCATCAAGCTGTGCTGCTTGTCTTTGCTCCTGTGTGCAAGCGCACTCTCGCCTTTTCCACTTATTTTTATTTTTGATTTATTTTTGATTCATTTTGTCAATTTAAAAAAAAAATACGCATCGTGCTGTGCTGTTTGTGTTTGCTTGAGTGCATTCGCGCGCTCTCGCTTTCTCCACTTTACAATTTTTTTGTTATTATTTATCTATTCCTGAGAGTTTATCTTATATTTTATTTGTTTATTTAAATGAAGTCGACCAGTTGCCTGCCCTTCCTTCCATTATCCGTCACCGAGACAAACTGAACAAGGTTCTGAGGTCGACCTTGTAAAGATAAGGATTCAGGTCTGTCTGCTGTTTACCTTTGCTCCTGGGCGCACTGCCCTTCTCTCCACATTTATGTGTTTGTTTGTTTGTCTATCTAATCTTTTGGGTTTTTATTTCTAATGAGGTCGACCAGTTGTCTATTTATTATTTTTTTTACTACGCATCAAGCTGCGCTGCGTGTCTTTGCTCCTGTGTGCTCGCGCACTCTCGCCTTTTCCACTTATTTTTATTTTTGATTTATTTTTGATTTATTTGTCAATTTTATAAAAAAATACGCATCGTGCTGTGCTGTTTGTGTTTGCTTGAGTGCATTCGCGCGCTCTCGCTTTCTCCACTTATAATTTTTTTGTTATTATTTATCTATTCCTGAGAGTTTATCTTATTTTTTATTTGTTTATTTAAATGACGTCGACCAGTTGCCGGCCCATCCTTCCATTATCCGTCACCGAGACAAACTGAACAAAGTTCTGAGGTCGACCTTGTAAAGATAAGGATTCAGGTCTGTCTGCTGTTTACCTTTGCTCCTGCGCGCACTGCCCTTCTCTCCACATTTATGTGTTTGTTTGTTTGTCTATCTAATCTTTTGGGTTTTTATTTCTAATGAGGTCGACCAGTTGTCAAGTTATTATTTTTTTTTACTACGCATCAAGCTGCGCTGCTTGTCTTTGCTCCTGTGTGCTCGCGCACTCTCGCCTTTTCCACTTATATTTATTTTTGATTTATTTTTGATTCATTTTGTCAATTTTAAAAAAAAATACGCATCGTGCTGTGCTGTTTGTGTTTGCTTGAGTGCATTCGCGCGCTCTCGCTTTCTCCACTTTACAATTTTTTTGTTATTATTTATCTATTCCTGAGAGTTTATCTTATTTTTTATTTGTTTATTTAAATGAAGTCGACCAGTTGCCTGCCCTTCCTTCCATTATCCGTCACCGAGACAAACTGAACAAAGTTCTGAGGTCGACCTTGTAAAAATAAGGTTTCAGGTCTGTCTGCTGTTTACCTTTGCTCCTGCGCGCACTGCCCTTCTCTCCACATTTATGTGTTTGTTTGTTTGTCTATCTAATCTTTTGGGTTTTTATTTCTAATGACGTCGACCAGTTGTCTATTTATTATTTTTTTTACTACGCATCAAGCTGCGCTGCTTGTCTTTGCTCCTGTGTGCTCGCGCACTCTCGCCTTTTCCACTTATTTTTATTTTTGATTTATTTTTGATTTATTTTGTCAATTTTTAAAAAAAATACGCATGGTGCTGTGCTGTTTGTGTTTGCTTGAGTGCATTCGCGCGCTCTCGCTTTCTCCACTTTACAATTTTTTTGTTATTATTTATCTATTCCTGAGAGTTTATCTTATTTTTTATTTGTTTATTTAAATGAAGTCGACCAGTTGCCGGCCCTTCCTTCCATTATCCGTCACCGAGACAAACTGAACAAAGTTCTGAGGTCGACCTTGTAAAGATAAGGATTCAGTTCTGTCTCCTGTTTACCTTTGTTCCTGTGCGCACTGCCCTTCTCTCCACATTTATGTGTTTGTTTGTTTGTCTATCTAATCTTTTGGGATTTTACTTGTAATGAGGTCGACCAGTAGTCAATTTATTATTTTTTTTACTACGCATGAAGCTGCGCTGCTTGTCTTTGCTCCTGTGTGCTCGCGCACTCTCGCCTTTTCCACTTATTTTTATTTTTGATTTATTTTTGATTCATTTTGTCAATTTAAAAAAAAATACGCATCGTGCTGTGCTGTTTGTGTTTGCTTGAGTGCATTCGCGCGCTCTCGCTTTCTCCACTTTACAATTTTTTTGTTATTATTTATCTATTCCTGAGAGTTTATCTTATATTTTATTTGTTTATTTAAATGAAGTCGACCAGTTGCCTGCCCTTCCTTCCATTATCCATCACCGAGACAAACGAACAAGGTTCTGAGGTCGACCTTGTAAAGATAAGGATTCAGGTCTGTCTGCTGTTTACCTTTGCTCCTGGGCGCACTGCCCTTCTCTCCACATTTATGTGTTTGTTTGTTTGTCTATCTAATCTTTTGGGTTTTTCTTTCTAATGAGGTCGACCAGTTGTCTATTTATTATTTTTTTTACTACGCATCAAGCTGCGCTGCTTGTCTTTGCTCCTGTGTGCTCGCACACTCTCGCCTTTTCCACTTATTTTGATTTTTGATTTATTTTTGATTTATTTTGTCAATTTTAAAAAAAAATACGCATCGTGCTGTGCTGTTTGTGTTTGCTTGAGTGCATTCGCGCGCTCTTGCTTTCTCCACTTTACAATTTTTTTGTTATTATTTATCTATTCCTGAGAGTTTATCTTATTTTTTATTTGTTTATTTAAATGAAGTCGACCAGTTGCCTGCCCTTCCTTCCATTATCCGTCACCGAGACATACTGAACAAAGTTCTTAGGTCGACCTTGTAAAGATAAGGATTCAGGTCTGTCTGCTGTTTACCTATGCTCCTGCGCGCACTGCCCCTTCTCTCCACATTTATGTGTTTGTTTGTTTGTCTATCTAATCTTTTGGGTTTTTATTTCTAATGAGGTCGACCAGTTGTCTATTTATTATTTTTTTTACTACGCATCAAGCTGCGCTGCTTGTCTTTGCTCCTGTGTGCTCGCGCACTCTCGCCTTTTCCACTTATTTTTATTTTTGATTTATTTTGATTTATTTTGTCAATTTTTAAAAAAATACGCATCGTGCTGTGCTGTTTGTGTTTGCTTGAGTGCATTCGCGCGCTCTCGCTTTCTCCACTTTACAATTTTTTTTGTTATTATTTATCTATTCCTGAGAGTTTATCTTATTTTTTATTTGTTTATTTAAATGAAGTCGACCAGTTGCATGCCCTTCCTTCCATTATCCGTCACCGAGACAAACTGTACAAAGTTCTGAGGTCGACCTTGTAAAGATAAGGATTCAGGTCTGTCTGCTGTTTACCTTTGCTCCTGCGCGCACTGCCCTTCTCTCCACATTATGTGTTTGTTTGTTGGTCTATCTAATCTTTTGGGTTTTTATTTCTAATGAGGTCGACCAGTTGTCTATTTATTATTTTTTTTACTACGCATCAAGCTGCACTGCTTGTCTTTGCTCCTGTCTGCTCGCGCACTCTCGCCTTTTCCACTTATTTTTATTTTTGATTTATTTTGATTTATTTTGTCAATTTTAAAAAAAATACGCATCGTGCTGTGCTGTTTGTGTTTGCTTGAGTGCATTCGCGCGCTCTCGCTTTCTCCACTTTACAATTTTTTTGTTATTATTTATCTATTCCTGAGAGTTTATCTTATTTTTTATTTGTTTATTTAAATGAAGTCGACCAGTTGCCGGCCCTTCCTTCCATTATCCGTCACCGAGACAAACTGAACAAAGTTCTGAGGTCGACCTTGTAAAGATAAGGATTCAGGTCTGTCTGCTGTTTACCTTTGCTCCTGCGCGCACTGCCCTTCTCTCCACATTTATGTGTTTGTTTGTCTATCTAATCTTTTGGGTTTTTATTTCTAATGAGGTCTACCAGTTGTCTATTTATTATTTTTTTTACTACACATCAAGCTGCGCTGCTTGTCTTTGCTCCTGTGTGCTCGCGCACTCTCGCCTTTTCCACTTATTTTTATTTTTGATTTATTTTGTCAATTTAAAAAAAAATACGCATCGTGCTGTGCTGTTTGTGTTTGCTTGAGTGCATTCGCGCGCTCTCGGTTTCTCCACTTTACAATTTTTTTTGTTATTATTTATCTATTCCTGAGAGTTTATCTTATTTTTTATTTGTTTTTTTAAATGAAGTCGACCAGTTGCCTGCACTTCCTTCCATTATCCGTCACCGAGACAAACTGAACAAAGTTCTGAGGTCGACCTTGTAAAGATAAGGATTCAGGTCTGTCTGCTGTTTACCTTTGCTCCTGCGCGCACTGCCCTTCTCTCCACATGTATGTGTTTGTTTGTTTGTCTATCTAATCTTTTGGGTTTTTATTTCTAATGAGGTCGACCAGTTGTCTATTTATTATTTTTTTTACTACGCATCAAGCTGCGCTGCTTGTCTTTGCTCCTGTGTGCTCGCGCACCTCTCGCCTTTTCCACTTATTTTATTTTTGATTTATTTTTGATTTATTTTGTCAATTTAAAAAAAATAGGCATTGTGCTGTGCTGTTTGTGTTTGCTTGAGTGCATTCGCGCGCCTCTCGCTTTCTCCACTTTACAATTTTTTTGTTATTATTTATCTATTCCTGAGAGTTTATCTGTGGCGGGCGGCAACCTCGTCCAGCGAGGAAAGGCGACGACCACACGAGGATCCTTCCCAATCACATTTTATTGAGGAGCCGCTTGGTTGAGGGAGAGCTGAAGCGAGGGGCACCAAAAGGCCAAAACCGCCTGCTTATATACCGTTGGGTGAGCATGGGTCGTTCCCTGATTGGTCTGTGACTGGTTGCTACTAGCAGCTGCCACGGGATTGGCTGGGACTAGAACTCACTTGCGCATGCGCGGGGTTCAGGCAAGTAAGTCCGTTAGGCTTTGCCGTTATTTACCAGTAAGGCTGCAAGGAAGTAGGAGCCATCTTGTAATGGCGTTGTTGCCGGCTTCCTGCAGTTCCCCCTTTTTGTTTCTGTGCAGGTAAGAGTAGAGGTCTGATCTCTGTGTGCTATTTTGGAACATTGTACTGGCTTTCCCATGAGTGTTATCCATTCATCGGACGCCAGACCCGTCCGATACCTTTTTTCCAGAGGTGGGGTCTAGGGTATCTACCCACGTGCAATCAGACTTGCTCTTCTTGGGGCCTGTTACCTCAGGACTCCCAAGTGCGGTGCTATTGCCCGGCATCCTGCTCTGCTCAAATGCACGCCTATCCCTAGTGCAAGTGAAGCTACCAGCTTCCTGGGGTGCAAAGGCCGTGCAATTGAGGGCTTAGTCCTTTTTAGGGCTGAAAGCCAAATCTGGGGGGAAGCTCCATACTCCAAGGCGGCTAAAGCCTGTGAAATTACAACCTTGTCCCTTCGTGTTTGGGTTCGCAGGTGACAGACCAACCAGAGGCAGACCATAATACATGGGACTTCCATGTTGCAGTCTGTAGAAAACAAGGTGGGGAGGAAGGGAGAATCTGCATGCAAGGGCATAGGTACTGGCCATGCCTTAGTCACAGCCCATAGTGTCATTTCTTTTGCTGCCATCGGGGCTGCAGTCAGCACTGTTGCAAGTAGCAGGGGGATCAGTTGTACCACAGAGCAAGTGGATGGCGTCTTCATCTTGCGGGTCTTTATTTTCGCAATGGGTTTCTTCTGTCATTTCCACAGGCCTGGTCAATCTCGTTGGCACCCAGTGAGGCACTTCTTGGCCCTGAGGAAAAACACAAACAGCTCCCCTGGATCTCGTTATCACCAGATCCGGTCCATGTTAATTTTCGGGCATTGCCGCTTAAAGTGTCCTAATTGGCCACACTTAAAGCAGCCCTTCTGTTTGTTGTCCCTAGCCATGCGAGCGGCAGAAAGCATGGCCGCCGCCAAGCCTGCATTTGTCAATGGGCCTCCCACCTCTCGGCAAGCTTTTACCCATGCCTCAAGGCCCTTTTCCTTTATAGGAATTATCACTCTTTTACATTCCTTGGTACTTTGCTCATAGATTATTTGTTGTACAAGTGGCATGGCAGCATCCAAATTCCCAAGTACACGCTCCGCCGTCTCAAGCATGCGTGCCACAAAATCAGAAAATGGTTCATTGGGCGCCTGAATCACTTTTGTAAGGTTGCCAGCCACCTCTCCTTTGTTTGGCAAGGCCCGCCAAGCCTTGTAAAATATCTCATTTACCTGGCGGTAGACTTCAAAGGGGTAGGTGGTCTGTTCCACTGCATAAGCTCCCTGTCCTAGAAGCATGTCCACCGACCATTCGGCTCTCCCTTCTTGGAGATTCTTTCTGAATTGTACTGGCTCATAGGTCCTTTCATCTGTTATTGGGTTCTCAAAGACTGGAAAAGCTGCGGCCAACCTAGACCACATACTTCTCTTTATGAAAATTCCTCCAAAGAAGGATACAACGGGGCAACTGGTCCTTGTCCCTTTTGAGTTTGCTTTTGTTTTGTCTGTCTTGTCCCCACCGCCTGCGCGATCGAGGATTTTCCGGAGGGCTGCAGTCCCTCCTCCAGACCCTTATGGGGTCTCCCTTTTCTTTCTTTCATCTTTTTATTTTTATTTTCCTTATTTTTATTTTCCTTAGGCCTAACCACTTCCCCCTTTACTGATGAGGATTCCGAAAGACTATCCTGGTGCTTACTAAGGGCACTTTGACCTTCCTTTATATCTGTGGAGTGTCCATCTTCCAGGCATGAGCGTACCATGCGCCATAAGGGCATCACAGCGCAAACAGAGCAAGCACACACCAGCCACCAGCACTCACAGCGGAAGGATAATAAGAAGCACCAGACAGGAACGGCAGTCCACATACCTGAGGGAAGTTACCTCCTCATGTGTTGGGTTCTGGATCCTCTTCGACCCCTCGCCTGGTCCCGGGTTTCGGCACCAGTTGCGGCGGGCGGCAACCTCGTCCAGCGAGGAAAGGCGACGACCACACGAGGATCCTTCCCAATCACATTTTATTGAGGAGCCGCTTGGTTGAGGGGAGAGCTGAAGCGAGGGGCACCAAAAGGCCAAAACCGCCTGCTTATATACCGTTGGGTGAGCATGGGTCGTTCCCTGATTGGTCTGTGACTGGTTGCTACTAGCAGCTGCCACGGGATTGGCTGGGACTAGAACTCACTTGCGCATGCGCGGGGTTCAGGCCAGTAAGTCCATTAGGCTTTGCCGTTATTTACCAGTAAGGCTGCAAGGAAGTAGGAGCCATCTTGTAATGGCGTTGTTGCCGGCTTCCTGCATTTATCTTATTTTTTATTTGTTTATTTAAATGAAGTCGACCAGTTGCCTGCCCTTCCTTCCATTATCCGTCACCGAGACAACTGAACAAAGTTCTGAGGTCGACCTTGTAAAGATAAGGATTCAGGTCTGTCTGCTGTTTACCTTTGCTCCTGCGCGCACTGCCCTTCTCTTCCACATTTATGTGTTTGTTTGTTTGTCTATCTAATCTTTTGGGTTTTTATTTCTAATGAGGTCGACAAGTTGTCAATTTATTATTTTTTTTACTACACATCAAGCTGCGCTGCTTGTCTTTGCTCCTGTGTGCTCGCGCACTCTCGCCTTTTCCACTTATTTTTATTTTTGATTTATTTTGATTCATTTTGTCAATTTTAAAAAAAATACGCATCGTGCTGTGCTGTTTGTGTTTGCTTGAGTGCATCCGCGCGCTCTCGCATTCTCCACTTTACAATTTTTTTGTTATTATTTATCTATTCCTGAGAGTTTATCTTATTTTTTATTTGTTTATTTAAATGAAGTCGACCAGTTGCCTGCCCTTCCTTCAATTATCCGTCACCGAGACAAACTGAACAAAGTTCTGAGGTCGACCTTGTAAAGATAAGGATTCAGGTCTGTCTGCTGTTTACCTTTGCTCCTGCGCGCACTGCCCTTCTCTCCACATTTATGTGTTTGTTTGTTTGTCTATCTAATCTTTTGGGTTTTTATTTCTAATGAGGTGGACCAGTTGTCAATTTATTATTTTTTTTACTACGCATCAAGCTGCGCTGCTTGTCTTTGCTCCTGTGTGCTTGCGCACTCTCGCCTTTTCCACTTATATTTATTTTTGATTTATTTTTGATTCATTTTGTCAATTTTAAAAAAAAATACGCAATCGTGCTGTGCTGTTTGTGTTTGCTTGAGTGCATTCGCGCGCTCTCGCTTTCTCCACTTTACAATTTTTTTGTTATTATTTATCTATTCCTGAGAGTTATCTTATTTTTATTTGTTTATTTAATGAAGTCGACCAGTTGCCTGCCCTTCCTTCCCATTATCCGTCACCGAGGACAAACTGAACAAAGTTCTGAGGTCGACCTTGTAAAAATAAGGTTTCAGGTCTGTCTGCTGTTTACCTTTGCTCCTGCGCGCACTGCCCTTCTCTCCACATTTATGTGTTTGTTTGTTTGTCTATCTAATCTTTTGGGTTTTTATTTCTAATGAGGTCGACCAGTTGTCTATTTATTATTTTTTTTTACTACGCATCAAGCTGCGCTGCTTGTCTTTGCTCCTGTGTGCTCGCGCACTCTCGCCTTTTCCACTTATTTTTATTTTTGATTTATTTTTGATTTATTTTGTCAATTTTAAAAAAAAATACGCATGGTGCTGTGCTGTTTGTGTTTGCTTGAGTGCATTCGCGCGCTCTCGCTTTCTCCACTTTACAATTTTTTTGTTATTATTTATCTATTCCTGAGAGTTTATCTTATTTTTATTTGTTTATTTAAATGAAGTCGACCAGTTGCCGGCCCTTCCTTCCATTATCCGTCACCGAGACAAACTGAACAAAGTTCTGAGGTCGGACCTTGTAAAGATAAGGATTCAGTTCTGTCTGCTGTTTACCTTTGTTCCTGCGCGCACTGCCCTTCTCTCCACATTTATGTGTTTGTTTGTTTGTCTATCTAATCTTTTGGGTTTTTATTTCTAATGAGGTCGACCAGTTGTCAATTTATTATTTTTTTTACTACGCATGAAGCTGCACTGCTTGTCTTTGCTCCTGTGTGCTCGCGCACTCTCGCCTTTTCCACTTATTTTTATTTTTGATTTATTTTTGATTTATTTTTGTCAATTTAAAAAAAAATACGCATCGTGCTGTGCTGTTTGTGTTTGCTTGAGTGCATTCGCGCGCTCTCGCTTTCTCCACTTTACAATTTTTTTTGTTATTATTTATCTATTCCTGAGAGTTTATCTTATATTTTATTTGTTTATTTAAATGAAGTCGACCAGTTGCCTGCCCTTCCTTCCATTATCCGTCACCGAGACAAACTGAACAAGGTTCTGAGGTCGACCTTGTAAAGATAAGGATTCAGGTCTGTCTGCTGTTTACCTTTGCTCCTGCGCGCACTGCCCTTCTCTCCACATTTATGTGTTTGTTTGTTTGTCTATCTAATCTTTTTGGGTTTTTCTTTCTAATGAGGTCGACCAGTTGTCTATTTATTATTTTTTTTACTACGCATCAAGCTGCGCTGCTTGTCTTTGCTCCTGTGTGCTTGCGCACTCTCGCCTTTTCCACTTATTTTATTTTGATTTATTTTTGATTTAGTCAATTTTAAAAAAAAATACGCATCGTGCTGTGCTGTTTGTGTTTGCTTGAGTGCATTCGCGCGCTCTCGCTTTCTCCACTTTACATTTTTTTTGTTATTATTTATCTATTCCTGAGAGTTATCTTATTTTTTATTTGTTTATTTAAATGAAGTCGACCAGTTGCCTGCCCTTCCTTCCATTATCCGTCACCGAGACAAACTGAACAAGTTCTGAGGTCGACCTTGTAAAGATAAGGATTCAGGTCTGTCTGCTGTTTACCTTTGCTCCTGCGGGCACTGCCCTTCTCTCCACATTTATGTGTTTGTTTGTTTGTCTATCTAATCTTTTTGGTTTTTATTTCTAATGAGGTCGACCAGTTGTCTATTTATTATTTTTTTACTACGCATCAAGCTGCGCTGCTTGTCTTGGCTCCTGTGTGCTCGCGCACTCTCGCCTTTTCCACTTATTTTTATTTTTGATTTATTTTTGATTTATTTTGTCAATTTTAAAAAAATACGCATCGTGCTGTGCTGTTTGTGTTTGCTTGAGTGCATTCGCGCGCTCTCGCTTTCTCCACTTTACAATTTTTTTGTTATTATTTATCTATTCCTGAGAGTTTATCTTATTTTTTATTTGTTTATTTAAATGAATTCGACCAGTTGCCTGCCCTTCCTACCATTATCCGTCACCGAGACAAACTGAACAAAGTTCTGAGGTCGACCTTGTAAAGATAAGGATTCAGTTCTATCTGCTGTTTACCTTTGTTCCTGCGCGCACTGCCCTTCTCTCCACATTTATGTGTTTGTTTGTTTGTCTATCTAATCTTTTGGGTTTTTATTTCTAATGAGGTCGACCAGTTGTCAATTTATTATTTTTTTTACTACGCATGAAGCTGCGCTGCTTGTCTTTGCTCCTGTGTGCTCGCGCACTCTCGCCTTTTCCACTTATTTTTATTTTTGATTTATTTTTGATTTATTTTGTCAATTTAAAAAAAAATACGCATCGTGCTGTGCTGTTTGTGTTTGCTTGAGTGCATTCGCGCGCTCTCGCTTTCTCCACTTACAATTTTTTTTGTTATTATTTATCCTATTCCTGAGAGTTTATCTTATATTTTTATTTGTTTATTTAAATGAAGTCGACCAGTTGCCTGCCCTTCCTTCCATTATCCGTCACCGAGACAAACTGAACAAGGTTCTGAGGTCGACCTTGTAAAGATAAGGATTCAGGTCTGTCTGCTGTTTACCTTTGCTCCTGCGCGCACTGCCCTTCTCTCCACATTTATGTGTTTGTTTGTTTGTCTATCTAATCTTTTGGGTTTTTCTTTCTAATGAGGTCGACCAGTTGTCTATTTATTATTTTTTTTACTACGCATCAAGCTGCGCTGCTTGTCTTTGCTCCTGTGTGCTTGCGCACTCTCGCCTTTTCCACTTATTTTTATTTTTGATTTATTTTTGATTTAGTCAATTTTAAAAAAAATACGCATCGTGCTGTGCTGTTTGTGTTTGCTTGAGTGCATTCGCGCGCTCTCGCTTTCTCCACTTTACATTTTTTTTGTTATTATTTATCTATTCCTGAGAGTTTATCTTATTTTTTATTTGTTTATTTAAATGAAGTCGACCAGTTGCCTGCCCTTCCTTCCATTATCCGTCACCGAGACAAACTGAACAAAGTTCTGAGGTCGACCTTGTAAAGATAAGGATTCAGGTCTGTCTGCTGTTTACCTTTGCTCCTGCGGGCACTGCCCTTCTCTCCACATTTATGTGTTTGTTTGTTTGTCTATCTAATCTTTTTGGTTTTTATTTCTAATGAGGTCGACCAGTTGTCTATTTATTATTTTTTTTACTACGCATCAAGCTGCGCTGCTTGTCTTGGCTCCTGTGTGCTCGCGCACTCTCGCCTTTTCCACTTATTTTTATTTTTGATTTATTTTTGATTTATTTTGTCAATTTTAAAAAAAATACGCATCGTGCTGTGCTGTTTGTGTTTGCTTGAGTGCATTCGCGCGCTCTCGCTTTCTCCACTTTACAATTTTTTTTGTTATTATTTATCTATTCCTGAGAGTTTATCTTATTTTTTTATTTGTTTATTTAAATGAATTCGACCAGTTGCCTGCCCTTCCTACCATTATCCGTCACCGAGACAAATTGAACAAAGTTCTGAGGTCGACATTGTAAAGATAAGGATTCAGGTCTGTCTGCTGTTTACCTTTGCTCCTGCGCGCACTGCCCTTCTCTCCACATTTATGTGTTTGTTTTGTTTGTCTATCTAATCTTTAGGGTTTATATTTTCTAATGAGGTCGACCAGTTGTCTATTTATTATTTTTTTTACTACGCATCAAGCTGCGCTGCTTGGTCTTTGCTCCTGTGTGCTCGCGCACTCTCGCCTTTTCCACTTATTTTTATTTTTGATTTATTTTTGGTTTATTTTGTCAATTTAAAAAAAAATACGCATCGTGCTGTGCTGTTTGTGTTTGCTTGAGTGCATTCGCGCGCTCTCCCTTTCTCCACTTTACAATTTTTTTGTTATTATTTATCTATTCCTGAGAGTTTATCTTATTTTTTATTTGTTTATTTAAATGAAGTCGACCAGTTGCCTGCCCTTCCTTCCATTATCCGTCACCGAGGACAAAACTGAACAAAGTTCTGAGGTCGACCTTGTAAAGATAAGGATTCAGGTCTGTCTGCTGTTACCTTTGCTCCTGCGCGCACTGCCCTTCTCTCCACATTTATGTGTTTGTTTGTTTGTCTATCTAATATTTTGGGTTTTTATTTCTAATGAGGTCGACCAGTTGTCTATTTATTATTTTTTGTAATACGCATCAAGCTGCGCTGCTTGTCTTTGCTCCTGTGTGCTCGCGCACTCTCGCCTTTCACTTATTTTTATTTTGATTTATTTTTGGTTTATTTTGTCAATTTAAAAAAATATACGCATCGTGCTGTGCTGTTTGTGTTTGCTTGAGTGCATTCGCACGCTCTCGCTTTCTCCACTTTACAATTTTTTTGTTATTATTTATCTATTCCTGAGAGTTTATCTATTTTTTATTTGTTTATTTAAATGAAGTCGACCAGTTGCCTGCCCTTCCTTCCAATATCCGTCACCGAGACAAACTGAACAAAGTTCTGAGGTCGACCTTGTAAAGATAAGGATCCAGGTCTGTCTGCTGTTTACCTTTGCTCCTGCGCGCACTGCCCTTCTCTCCACATTTATGTGTTTTGTTTGTTTGTCTATCTAATCTTTTGGGTTTTTATTTCTAATGAGGTAGACCAGTTGTCTATTTATTATTTTTTTTAGTACGCATCAAGCTGCGCTGCTTGTCTTTGCCTCCTGTGTGCTCGCGCCACTCTCGCCTTTTCCACTTATTTTTTATTTTTGATTTATTTTTGATTTATTTTGTCAATTTAAAAAAAAAATACGCATCGTGCTGTCCTGTTTGTGTTTGCTTGAGTGCATTCGCGCGCTCTCGCTTTCTCCACTTTACAATTTTTTTGTTATTATTTATCTATTCCTGAGAGTTTATCTTATTTTTTATTTGTTTATTTAAATGAAGTGGACCAGTTGCCTGCCCTTCCTTCCCATTATCCGTCACCGAGACAAATTGAACAAAGTTCTGAGGTCGACCTTGTAAAGATAAGGATTCCAGGTCTGTCTGCTGTATACCTTTGCTCCTGCGCGCACTGCCCTTCTCTCCACATTTATGTGTTTGTTTGTTTGTCTATCTAATCTTTTGGGTTTTTATTTCTAATGAGGGTCGACCAGTTGTCTATTTATTATTTTTTTTTACTACGCATCAAGCTGCGCTGCTTGTCTTTGCTCCTGTGTGCTCGCGCACTCTCGCCTTTTCCCACTTATTTTTATTTTTGATTTATTTTTGATTTATTTTGTCAATTTAAAAAGAAATACGCATCGTGCTGTGCTGTTTTGTGTTTGCTTGAGTCCATTCGCGCGCCTCTCGCTTTCTCCACTTTACAATTTTTTTTGTTAATATTTATCTATTCCTGAGAGTTTATCTTATTTTATTAGTTTATTTAAATGAAGTCGACCAGTTGCCTGCCCTTCCTTCCATTATCCGTCACCGAGACAAACTGAACAAAGTTCTGAGGTCGACCTTGTAAAGGTAAGGTTTCAGGTCTGTCTGCTGTTTACCTTTTCTCCTGCGCGCACTGCCCTTCTCTCCACATTTATGTGTTTGTTTGTTTGTCTATCTAATCTTTAGGGTTTATATTTCTAATGAGGTCGACCAGTTGTCCTATTTATTATTTTTTTTACTACGCATCAAGCTGCGCTGCTTGTCTTTGCTCCTGTGTGCTCGCGCAATCTCGCCTTTTCCCACTTATTTTTATTTTTGATTTATTTTTGATTTATTTTGTCAATTTAAAAAAAAAATACGCATCGTGGCTGTGCTGTTTGTGTTTGCTTGAGTGCATTCACGCGCTCTCGCTTTCTCCACTTTACAATTTTTTGTTATGATTTATCTATTCCTGAGAGTTTATCTTATTTTTTATTTGTTTATTTAAATGAAGTCGACCAGTTGCCTCGCCCTTCCTTCCATTATCCGTCACCGAGACAAACTGAACAAAGTTCTGAGGTCGACCTTGTAAAATAAGGATTCAGGTCTGTCTGCTGTTTACCTTTGCTCCTGCGCGCACTGCCCTTCTCTCCACATTTATGTGTTTGTTTGTTTGTCTATCTAATCTTTTGGTTTTTTATTTCTAATGAGGTTGGACCAGTTGTCTATTTATTATTTTTTTTTACTACGCATCAAGCTACGCTGCTTGTCTTTGCTCCTGTGTGCTCGCGCACTCTCGCCTTTTCCACTTATTTTTATTTTTGATTTATTTTTGATTTATTATGTCAATTTAAAAAAAAATACGCATCGTGCTGTGCTGTTTGTGTTTGCTTGAGTGCATTCGCGCGCTCTCGCTTACTCCACTTTACAATTTTTTGTTATGATTTATCTATTCCTGAGAGTTTATCTTATTTTTTATTTGTTTATTTAAATGAAGTCGACCAGTTGCCTGCCCTTCCTTCCATTATCCGTCACCGAGACAAACTGAACAAAGTTCTGAGGTCGACCTTGTAAAGATAAGGATTCAGGTCTGTCTGCTGTTTACCTTTGCTCCTGCGCGCACTGCCCTTCTCTCCACATTTATGTGTTTGTTTGTTTGTCTATCTTGTATTGGGGTTTTTATTTCTAATGAGGTCGACCAGTGGTCTATTTATTATTTTTTTTTACTACGCATCAAGCTGCGCTGCTTGTCTTTGCTCCTGTGTGCTCGCGCACTCTTGCCTTTTCCACTTATTTTTATTTTTGTTTCATTTTTGATTTATTTTGTCAATTTAAAAAACAATACGCATCGTGCTGTGCTGTTTGTGTTTGCTTGAGTGCATTCGCGCGTTCTCGCTTTCTCCACTTTACAATCTTTTTGTTAATATTTATCTAATCCTGAGAGTTTATCTTATTTTTTATTTGTTTATTTAAATGAAGTCGACCAGTTGCCTGCCCTTCCTTCCATTATCCGTCACCGAGACAAACTGAACAAAGTTCTGAGGTCGACCTTGTAAAGATAAGGATTCAGGTCTGTCTGCTGTTTACCTTTGCTCCTGCGCGCACTGCCCTTCTCTCCACATTTATGTGTTTGTTTGTTTGTCTATCTAATCTTTTGGGTTTTTATTTCTAATGAGGTCGACCAGTTGTCTATTTATTATTTTTTTTACTACGCATCAAGCTGCGCTGCTTGTCTTTGCTCCTGTGTGCTCGCGCACTCTCGCCTTTTCCACTTATTTTTATTTTTGATTTATTTTTGGTTTATTTTGTCAATTTAAAAAAAATACGCATCGTGCTGTGCTGTTTGTGTTTGCTTGAGTGCATTCATGCCGCTCTCGCTTTCTCCACTTTACAATTTTTTTGTTATTATTTATCTATTCCTGAGAGTTTATCTTATATTTATTTGTTTATTTAAATGAAGTCGACCAGTTGCCTGCCCTTCCTTCCATTATCCGTCACCGAGACAAACTGAACAAAGTTCTGAGGTCGACCTTGTAAAGATAAAGATTCAGGTCTGTCTGCTGTTTACCTTTGCTCCTGCGCGCACTGCCCTTCTCTCCACATTTATGTGTTTGTTTGTTTGTCTATCTAATCTTTTGTGTTTTTATTTCTAATGAGGTCGACAAGTTGTCTATTTATTATTTTTTTTACTACGCATCAAGCTGCGCTGCTTGTCTTTGCTCCTGTGTGCTCGCGCACTCTTGCCTTTTCCACTTATTTTTATTTTTGATTTATTTTTGATTTATTTTGTCAATTTTTAAAAAAAATACGCATCGTGCTGTGCTGTTTCTGTTTGCTTGAGTGCATTCGCGCGCTCTCGCTTTCACCACTTTACAATTTTTTTGTTATTATTTATCTATTCCTGAGAGTTTATCTTATTTTTTATTTGTTTATTTAAATGAAGTCGACCAGTTGCCTGCCCTTCCTTCCATTATCCGTCACCGAGGACAAACTGAACAAAGTTCTGAGGTCGACCTTGTAAAGATAAGGATTCAGGTCTGTCTGCTGTTTACCTTTGCTCCCTGCGCGCACTGCCATTCTCTCCACATTTATGTGTTTTGTTTGTTTGTCTATCTAATCTTTTGGGTTTTTATTTCTAATGAGGTCGACCAGTTGTCTATTTATTATTTTTTTTACTACGCATCAAGCTGCGCTGCTTGTCTTTGCTCCTGTGTGCTCGCGCACTCTCGCCTTTTCCACTTATTTTTATTTTTGATTTATTTTTGATTTATTTTGTCAATTTTAAAAAAAAATACGCATCGTGCTGTGCTGTTTGTGTTTGCTTGAGTGCATTCGCGCGGCTCTCGCTTTCTCCACTTTACAAATTTTGTTATGATTTATCTATTCCTGAGAGTTTATCTTATTTTTCATTTGTTTATTTAAATGAAGTCGACCAGTTGCCTGCCCTTCCTTCCATTATCCGTCACCGAGACAAACTGAACAAAGTTCTGAGGTCGACCTTGTAAAGATAAGGATTCAGGTCTGTCTGCTGTTTACCTTTGCTCCTGCGCGCACTGCCCTTCTCTCCACATTTATGTGTTTGTTTGTTTGTCTATCTAATCTTTTGGGTTTTTATTTTTAATGAGTTCGACCAGTTGTCTATTTATTATTTTTTTTACTACGCATCAAGCTGCGCTGCTTGTCTTTGCTCCTGTGTGCTCGCGCACTCTCGCCTTTTCCACTTATTTTTATTTTTGATTTATTTTTGATTTATTTTGTCAATTTCAAAAAAAAACGCATCGTGCTGTGCTGTTTGTGTTTGCTTGAGTGCATTCGCGCGCTCTCGCTTTCTCCACTTTACAATTTTTTTGTTATTATTTATCTATTCCTGACAGTTAATCTTATTTTTTATTTGTTTATTTAAATGAAGTCGACCAGTTGCCTGCCCTTCCTTCCATTATCCGTCACCAAGACAAACTGAACAAAGTTCTGAGGTCGACATTGTAAAGACAAGGATTCAGGTCTGTCTGCTGTTTACCTTTGCTCCGGTGCGCACTGAGCTTCTCTCCACATTTATGTGTTTGTATGTTTGTCTATCTAGTATTTGGGTTTTTATTTCTAATGAGGTCGACCAGTTGTCTATTTATTATTTTTTTTACTACGCATCAAGCTGCGCTGCTTGTCTTTGCTCCTGTGTGGCTCGCGCACTCTTGCCTTTTCCACTTATTTTTATTTTTTGATTCATTTTTGATTTATTTTGTCAATTTAAAAACAATACGCATCGTGCTGTGCTGTTTGTGTTTGCTTGAGTGCATTCGCGCGGTTCTCGCTTTCTCCACTTTACAATCTTTTTGTTATTATTTATCTAATCCTGAGAGTTTATCTTATTTTTTATTTGTTTATTTAAATGAAGTCGACCAGTTGCCTGCCCTTCCTTCAATTATCCGTCACCGAGACAAACTGAACAAAGTTCTGAGGTCGACCTTGTAAAGATAAGGATTCAGGTCTGTCTGCTGTTTACCTTTGCTCCTGCGCGCACTTCCCTTCTCTCCACATTTATGTGTTTGTTTGTTTGTCTATCTAATCTTTTGGGTTTTTATTTCTAATGAATGTCGACCAGTTGTCTATTTATTATTTTTTTTTACTACGCATCAAGCTGCGGCAGCTTGTCTTTGCTCCTGTGTGCTCGTGCACTCTCGCCTTTTCCACTTATTTTTATTTTGGATTATTTTTGATTTATTTTGTCAATTTTAAAAAAAAATACGCATCGTGCTGTGCTGTTTGTGTTTGCTTGGAGTGCATTCGCGCGCTCTCGCTTTCTCCACTTTACAATTTTTTTGTTATTATTTATCTATTCCTGTGAGTTTATCTTATTTTTTATTTTTTTATTTAAATGAAGTCGACCAGTTGCCTGCCCTTCCTTCCATTATCCGTTCACCGAGACAAACTGAACAAAGTTCTGAGGTCGACCTTGTAAGATAAGGTTTCAGGTCTGTCCTGATGTTTACCTTTGCTCCTGTGCGCACTGCCCCTTCTCTCCACATTTATGTGTTTGTTTGTTTGTCTATCTAATCTTTTGGGATTTTATTTCTATTGAGGTCGACCAGTTGTCTATTTATTATTTTTTTTACTACGCATCAAGCTGCGCTGCTTGTCTTTGCTCCTGTGTGCTCGCGCACCTCTCGCCTTTTCCACTTATTTTTATTTTTGATTTATTTTTGATTTATTTTGTCAATTTTAAAAAAAATACCCATCGTGCTGTGCTGTTTGTGTTTGCTTGAGTGCATTCGCGCGCTCTCGCTTTCTCCACTTTACAATTTTTTTGTTATTATTTATCTATTCCTGAGAGTTTATCTTATTTTTTATTTGTTTATTTAAATGAAGTCGACCATTTGCCTGCCCTTCCTTCCATTATCCGTCACCGAGACAAAACTAAACAAAGTTCTGAGTTCGACCTTGTAAAGATAAGGATTCAGGTCTGTCTGCTGTTTACCTTTGCTCCTGCCAGCATTGCCCTTCTCTCCACATTTATGTGTTTGTTTGTTTGTCTATCTAATCTTTTGCGTTTATATTTCTAATGAGGTCGACCAGTTGTCTATTTATTATTTTTTTTTACTACGCATCAAGCTGCGCTGCTTGTCTTTGCTCCTGTGTGCTCGCGCACTCTCGCCTTTTCCACTTATTTTTATTTTTGATTTATTTTTGATTTATTTTGTCAATTAAAAAAAAAAAACGCATCGTGCTGTGCTGTTTGTGTTTGCTTGAGTGCATTCGCGCGCTCTCGCTTTCTCCACTTTACAATTTTTTTGTTATTATTTATCTATTCCTGACAGTTTATCTTATTTTTTATTTGTTTATTTAAATGAAGTCGACCAGTTGCCTGCCCTTCCTTCCATTATCCGTCACCGAGACAAACTGAACAAAGTTCTGAGGTCGACATTGTAAAGACAAGGATTCAGGTCTGTCTGCTGTTTACCTTTGCTCCGGTGCGCACTGAGCTTCTCTCCACATTTATGTGTTTGTTTGTTTGTCTATCTAGTATTTGGGTTTTTATTTCTAATGAGGTCGACCAGTTGTCTATTTATTATTTTTTTTACTACGCATCAAGCTGCGCTGCTTGTCTTTGCTCCTGTGTGCTCGCGCACTCTTGCCCTTTTCCACTTATTTTTTATTTTTGATTCATTTTTGATTT